>NW_024710935.1:587500-610000 GCF_018991925.1 Homarus americanus | reverse complement strand
GTGAGGAAGGGATAGAGGAAGGAAGGAAGGGAGAGGGAAGGAGGAAGGTTAGAACACCTGGTGACGTCATGGTAACTAACAAGTCTCCATATCTCGTTTGACCTAAATTACCTGTAAGTCACTAATCACTGCCTCAGGTAATTGGTCACGTGGTATTGAACGAGAAGAGGGTCAGGGTGTAGTTAGTGCCTTAATGACTTGTGTTATGAGGTGTGTCAGGGGGAGGGATACACACACACACACACACACATACACACACACACACACACACCCACACCCACACATACATACACCCACACACACACACACACACACACACACACACACACATACACACACACACACACACACACACACACACACACACACACATACACACACACACACATACATACACACACCCACACATACACACACCCACACAGTAACAACAACAGCAACAACAGCAGGAGGAGGCGGTACAGGTGGGCGTGATACAGCTGCCTCACCTACACAACACTCAATTAGTGACACCCAATTGACCTCCCACACGCCATCCTCCACCCTCCCTCAACCATCCCTCCTTCCAGCCGTCCAACTTCCACCCATTCTGCCGTCCATCCTCCACCCTACCCTTTCATCCATCCTCCACCCCACCCTCTCATCTATCCTCCACCCCACCCTCTCATCCATCATCCACCCTATCCTCTCCTCCATCCTCCACCGCACCCTCTCACCCATCCTCCACCTCGCCCTCTCATCCATCATCCACCCCATCGTCTCATCCATCCCCTCCCAGCAAGCCATCTTCTCCCGATCACGAGAGTCGTAAGTGCAGGCCGAGGTGCTAGGATGTGCCCTGGGTGCTGAGGTAAGCTAGGAGCGCTGGACAAGATGCTAGGAGGCCCCATGAGGGGTGACTTGAGCACTGACACTAGGATGTTCCCTTGAGCTCTAACCGAAATGCTAGGATATCACCTTGAGCGGTGGCCGGAGTACTAGGAGATCCACCCTTGAGCGGTGGCCAGAATGCTAGTAGGTCCCCCTTGAGCGGTAGCCAGAATTCAATGAGTTCCCCCTTGAGCGGTGGCCAGAGTGCTAGGGTTTCCCCCTTGAGCAGTGGTCGGACTGCTAGGAGTTTCCCTTGAGCAGTGGCCGGAGTGCTAGGAGTTTCCCTTGAGCAGTGGCCGGAGTGCTAGGAGTTTCCCTTGAGCAGTGGCCGGAGTGCTAGGGTTTCCCCCTTGAGCAGTGGTCGGACTGCTAGGAGTTTCCCTTGAGCAGTGGTCGGACTGCTAGGAGTTTCCCTTGAGCAGTGGCCGGAGTGCTAGGAGTTTCCCTTGAGCAGTGGCCGGAGTGCTAGGAGTTTCCCTTGAGCAGTGGCCGGAGTGCTAGGATATCTCTCAAGCGCCGCAGGACGATGTTGACCCCGTGAATATATGTTGACATACATATATGTATATTTCGTACATACTAAACAGGGGCTGCCAACCTCGATGGTGTAGGAGAGAGCTGAAGCTTCAAGCTGTGGGTACGAAACAGCTTGGCTTGGGATGAAATCATGAAGGATGCGCACCAGCTTGGGATTAGGTTGATTTGGCTTGGATTGGAATCAAGAAAATGGATTGGAGTAGATTGAGATTAGGTTGAGTTGGCTTGGGTTAGAATCAAGCCATCAGGATCGAAACAGATTGGGGATTAGGTTGACTTGGTTATCTATCTTGAGTAAATTTTTATTCAATTCTTCATCTATTTATTTAACCAATTATTCACCACATTCAGTCATGGATCCATTACTCACATTATTCATTCTATCTCAGTTTAATTCACGTTATTCATTCATATTGTGTCATCATGTTATTCATTCTCCTTATTCAGGTCTTACCGGTGTCGTGTATGAGTGAATGATCCCTTTTTACTCATCATGTATTTCTTACTCATTTATCCACATATATCCACCCCGTATCCACACGTTTATTCATATTCTCTCCATATATATCCACATCCATCTATATTGAACATCTTTCTATCATTTATCCACATATTCGTCGTCTATTTTCACACACACACACACACACACACACACACACACACACACACACACACACACACAGTCCATCCTATGTTATTCCTCAATACCTTTCCCTCTCTTCATTCTCCTCTCCCTATTCCCCCTCCTTCCTCTTTCCCATCCTCCTTATCCTCCCCACCCATCCTACCCTCCCCTCGTCACTCTTCACCCTCTTCCTCCCCTACCCCCTCCTCCTCTCCTACCCCTCCTCCTCATCCTCCACCGCTCTTCTCTCTTATTCTCCCCCTTATCCCCCCCACCCGCCCCCCTCCCCCCCCTCCCCCCCCCAGCTTTCCTCACAATAACGACAGCAACAAGACAGACAGAAGCTACTGCTGGTACGTTGAGTGTGGTGGCTGCAGGGGGTCTGTGAGATGAAAGACGGACACCAGTATTATATATGTTTTTTTTTTTTACGAGACTGGGGACCGATCAATCTACTCTAGGGGGGGCTGGGTTGTCGATCCATAAGGGCTGGTTACTCCTCATATAGGCGGGTAATTCATGGGGCTGGTTACTCAAGAGGGCTGATTACTCTTCATATGGGCGGGTAATTCATGAGGGCTGATTACTCTTATGGGATGGTTACAATACCCTACCCTCCCGTAATCTACTCTAGTATCCTACCCTACCCTAGTACCTACCCTACCCTACCCTAGACGAGACGAGAATCAATTAATGCAGGATATTCCCACCTTTAATTATACAGGGAACATTCTAAGCCACTTTAGATAAGGTTCCTAGATGACATTTTTTTTCCAGTTTGTAAAATTTCCCGTGTGATTTTTTTTTCTCTCTCTCTTCGTCTATATAAATAACCATCGTACGAGTATCACATCAGTCTAACTCAAAATGCTTCTTAATTGGTAGTTAACTAAGTGATTCTGGGAGACTTGTTTAGGTGACGATGTGGGATGACAAGAAGTTCTACCTGATCTGAGGGATTATTAGGTTAGGTTAGGTTACGATAGGTTAGGTTAGGTTTGGTTAGGTTAGGATAGGATAGGTTAGGTTTGGATTGGTTAGGTTAGGTTAGGTTAGGTTTGGTTAGGATAGGATAGGATAGGATAGGTTAGGATTGGTTAGGTTAGGTTAGGTTAGGTTAGGTTTGGTTAGGTTAGGATAGGATAGGTTAGGTTACGATAGGTTAGGTTAGGTTATGTTAGGTTAGGATAGGATAGGTTAGGTTAGGTTAGGTTAGGTTAGGTTAGGTTAGGATTGTTTAATCTTGGAGTGTTTAGTCTCCAGGTGATCCAATTGTTGAAGTAATTACAAGTATAGACTGAGGAGAAAAAGAGAGTGAGGGTGGCTGTGTGTGTACGTGTTGCCAGGTAGATCGGCATAAACTCACCTGTGAAGAACAGGTTGGTATCTTCTAAATTGCATTTAAATTGTTAATACAGAATGGTAGAGAACGACTGTGAATTATTTCAGCGACTCGGGCACTGGGATTTTACCATTTATATTGCGGTGCACTTTACTGGCCCGGCCAAGGCTTTGAAAAATACAAGACACACCTTCAGGTTAGTGGCGCTGTGAGCCGGGGGAGGGGTGGTAATACATACATTGTGGCGCTTAGTGTGCTCTAGGCTCTCATCACCACCCCTGATTAAGAGCCAGATTGCTTCCTCCCCCAAGTTATGGCTCTCTGCTTTCATCTTCTATACGTGGGTTTTTTTTATGCATGTCTATACAACTTCACTGTATCTCAACCATACAGCTATCCACATACAGTACACTAACAAAAGCTTTACTGGGACTTTTATGTCTTTTGTTTTAATGTTTCTCAAGTTCTGTGTTTTATGTTAATGTTATTTATGATGACATCTGTTTGTTTATAATAATAATAATAATTACAACACATCTTTTTTCACTAATCACAATATAAGTAAATTTCTTTCTTGGATTCACAAAGGCATAAATTACATAATCGATCAACACCTTATTTACATCATTCCTTATTTCCTTCCCTCCCTATTTCCTTCCCTCCCTACTTCCTTCCCTCCCTACTTGCCTCTCTGTCTCTCCCTTCCATCGCTCCTTCTCTCCCAACCTACTTATCTCCCTCCCTCTTTCTTTACTTCCGTCAAGCCAAGCCACCTGATGCTGCAACCCTACCCCCCCCCTCCTCTCTCTCTCTCTCCCTCACCTTCCAGCTTCCTCTCTCCCCTCATCTCTCTCCTTCCTTCTCTCTCTCTCTCTCCTTCTCTCAGCTTATCTCTCTCACTCTCTCTCTCAGCTCCATCTCTTCCTATAATCTCTACCTATGCCTCTGTCAAGTCAACCCAGCTGGTATTCGGTCACTCTAAAAAAAAAACCCCACTCCCTCTCTCCCTCTCTCCACCAATCGCTTCCCTTTCATACCAGACCACCACAATCCACCCTCAGAGTCCGCTTGAAGCTTGTCCCCATCCATCGATCATTTCTCCGCAATCACGCAATCAATCTCTACTCAAAGTATCAGTCATCAAGAGTTGAATGTCGCGTTATTAATCCTCTCCTTCTACCCGTTTCCTCTCTCTTTTTTTTTTACATTCGTTTTCTTTTGGTGGAGTTGCTTTCGTTTTATCTTTTCATCGTCTGTTTGTTGGGTTCCCTCCTCCTCCTCCTCCTTTCCTCCCCATTCCATCCGTCCTCTCCTCCTCCCCTTCACCCTCCTCCCCCCATCTCTTTTAATGCTATTATTTCTCTTTTCCGTCGTGATGTTTATCTGTTCTATCGCTTGTGTATCTTTTTTTTTGTTTAGTTTTTATGGTCCAAGCGACAATCTTCTTTTTAAGACTCAAAATTCACGTTTTTTTTGTTTTTCCTTCTTTTTTTTATATTTTTCCCCAGTACGACTTTTTCTTTTTGATCCAGTTCTTTCATTTTATTCTTTCTGCAGATTGCTTCTTTTTTTTTACTATTTCACTTTGGTATTACCCCTTTCCTCTCCTCTCGTTTATCCCCTATTTTTTTTTATCTATATATATCACGTCATTGAGACAGGACATTGGTCTCACATGACACATTTCACCTTATGATTCTTGTTCGTTGATTCTGAAAAAATAAATAAATAAAAAAACAAGTCGTATGTTATTTTTTCTTCCCTTGACTTGTTATTGAAGTGAGATTTGTTTATTTATTTATTTATTTGTTTTGGTTTTGGGGGGGGGGGACGCTATCTTTATGACGTAGTATGTATTAGATAAATGTTATTTCTGTGTCTATAGGCTGGAGAGGAGACTAACATGGCGTACTAATGGTTGGAAGACTATAATGTACAGTAGTCCACCTGAGGGGCTATGTCATTCACCATTAGTATGTAAACTTGAGAGAGTACTTGTTTATTTCTGAGTTTATTAAGCCAGTGTACAAGGGCCATTATAACACAATGTAGTAGTAGTAGTAGTAGTAGTAGTAGTAGTAGTAGTAGTAGTAGTAGTAGTAGTAGTAGAATACTTCAAATAAAATCCGAAATTGAAACTGAAAAAAAAAATATTTATACCCTGCAATCAACAACAACAACAACAACAACAACAACATCAACAATGCCTACAAACAACTCACCACACCCCTACCCCTCCCCATACCCTACCCCTGCCCTTCCCCACACCCTACCCTCCCCCACACACCCCTACCCTCCCCATACACTCCCCTCCAACACCCCCTACGCCTCCTCCCTTCGACGTGACACAGTAATTGGATCAGCGCCTATTAGCGAGTGTCCCAGTAAACGAGGAATCATGATAAAGCGTAACTAGCGAGCAAAACACCTAAACCCTTTCACGGGAACGAGGGGAAGGGGGAGGGGAAATGGGAGGGGAAAGCGAGAAATCTATGGTCATTAACACCTTATGGGAGGGGAAGTGACACGGGGTTCGCAAACACGAGGGGAAAAAAATTATCTAAATTCACCCCCAATATTTTTTTCAGTGGGGGTGGGAGTGTGAAGGTGGGGTGTGGGTGAGTAGTGCAGGTGGAGGTGGGAGGGAAGGTGAGGGTGTAGGGGTGGGGGGAGGGTGAGGGGGAAGGTGAGGGTAGGTGGGGTGAGGTGTGGAGTGTGAGGGGTGAGGGGGAGGGAGGGAGTTGTAGGTGTGAGGGTGTGTAGTGTGGAGGGTGGGTGGAGGGGAGGTAGGTGTGGGGTGGGTGAGGGAGGTGTGGGAGGTGTGAGGGAGGGTAGGGTGTGGGTGAGGGAGGAGGTGTAGATGAGGGAGGGAGGTGTAGGTGGGGAGGGTGTTGGTGTGGGTGAGGGAGGGGAGGTGAGGGAGGGAGGTGAGGGGAAGGTGGTGAGGGGAAGGGGTGTGTGAGGGTGTGGTGGGGTGAGGGAGGAGTTGTGGTGAGGGGCATAGGTAGGTGGGGAAGGGGGTAGGTAAGGGAGCCACATAAACAACAGTCCTCCCAACTCCAAAAAAAGAGACATTAATAATTAAATATTTTGATGTTAGTGTGTGTGTATTTATTTATAACCAGCGTGAGTGCACATCCCCCCCTAACCCCCGCCCTCCTCTCTCTCTCTCTCGGTCCCTCCCTCACCCCCTCCTCACCCCTCATCAAAAAAAAAACAGAAGAGATTCACAATAAAACAAAAATCAGCCTAAAAGCTCATAAAAAAAATATGTCACACCCGTTAAGTCAGAGGCCAAATATTTCAGCAATTTCCATTTCAAAACGCCGTTGTTACCATTCTCCTTCCCACCCCCTGACTTACTTCCTCTTCCCCCCCACCCCAAAAAACCCATAAAAGCATTGATCCATTTTTACTCTCCCAACAACCAGATGATCCACGATGACCAGGGAAGAAGGATCGCTTTTAGTCTGTCAATTAGGTGAAATGAAGACTTACATTTTATTTATTTATTTTATTACTTATTATTATGGTGTGAGGCTGAGATTGTGTTGATGGTGCCGACCTGACCTACCATACAGCTGGTGTTTTGGGGGGTGAAGGTGGGGGGAGGGGAGGTATTGAGAGAGAAGGGGTATTAAGGGAGGTGAGGGGAAGGAGTGAGGGGAGTTGAGGTGGTGGGTATTGAGAGGGAGGGGGGTTGGAGGGGAGATTTGGGGTATTAGGAGAGGAAGGAGGGAAGATAAGATAGGACATAGACAGGAGGAGAGACAAGCAGAGAGGAGGTATGAAGAAAGGAAGGAAGGAAGTTCAGTGGGGGGTAGAAGGAAGATAGTGTTCAGTGGAGGGGTAGGGAAGGGGAGTGTTTAAGGAAGGGGGTAGAGGGAAATGTAAGGAGGTGTTGAAGGAAGGGAGAGTGACCATGTTGGAATAGGAAACGTAAATGTTGAAAAAAAGGGTGTAATTTGGGGGAGAGAGGAGAAGGGGTGATAGAAATTTGAGAGGGTAGAGAGGAGGGGTAAGTGAATTTTGGATGGGACAACGAGAAATAAGGTGAAAACTGAGAAGGAGGGAGGGAGAGGGAGAGGAGAGGGAGACTCAGGTGTTTAATGGGTGTAACTCGGGGGGAGGATAATGGGGGGTCAAGTGTTTTAGTGTTAAAAGTGTGGGTTATGGGGAAGGTGTAAACGTGATGATGGGTAGTGTTGTTTGGTGATATGTGTGTGTGTGTTTGGTGTTCAGTGTTAGGTGTTTGTGTAGACGGATTTCGTAAAAAATAAAAAACAATATCGGATCCGGTTTCGGGAATCCATTTGGCCAGAAAAAAACATAATAATTCTACCAAAAAAAAAAAAACGGAAATATGTGACAAGCGAAGCCATAACTTAGGGATAAGAACATGGGTCGTGTTGTTATCTCAGCGACTGTTTCCTGAGGGGGTGGAGGGAGTTACCCGCGTTCGAATCCCTGGCTTTAATACCTCGCTGACGTTATAATGCTATTACTGCACTTCAACAACCAAGGTCTTTAAGCGCGTAACAAGGTTAGTAATTACACTATTCCATCAACAACTAAAAATTATGGGATATAGAACTGTTTATTAATCCCTCTCTGGCCACACGTGAATAATGAGACACTACACTAGTTTACCTGGTGCTAAATAACTAGTTACTGTGTAATTAATGATGTACTATAATAACCTGAGATTGTTCAGGTAAATACTTCTCCTCAGATGTTTTTAATTGTAGCGTTTTACACGAAATTAACAGGTAAATGTCTGAGTATTTTCTTAAGTATTATCTTATATATTTATGATAATGTTACCAAGGGTTGTTAATTATATGGTTGACTATGAGATCAATTCTTTCTCATGTCCATTATCCAATCGGCACGCTCGCACTATGGGTTCCTCAGTGCACACCCCTCCCCCCCCCGACCGTCTCATCGTGTACGCTTACCAAACCCTAATGAATTACCGCTGCGTCATCCATGAGAATAGGAAGTTCAATGACTCGTTCCAGCAATCCAGAGACTCGTTCCAACAGTTCAATGACTCGTTCCAGTAGTTCAGAGACTCGTTCTAGCAGTCCAGAGATTCGTTCCAGCAATCCAGAGACTCGTTCCAACAGTTTAGAGACTCGTTCCAGTAGTTCAGAGACTCATTCCAGTAGTTCAGTGACTCGTTCCAGTAGTTCAGTGACTCGTTCCAGTAGTTCAGTGACTCGTTTCAACAGTTCAGTGACTCGTTCCAGTAGTTCAGAGACTCATTCCATTAGTTCAGAGACTCGTTCCAGTAGTTCAGTTACTCGTTCCAGTAGTTCAGTGACTCGTTCCAACAGTTCATTGACTCCTTCCAGTAGTTCAGAGACTCATTCCATTAGTTCAGAGACTCGTTCCAACAGTTCAGTGACTCGTTCCAGTAGTTCAGTTACTCGTTCCAGTAGTTCAGTTACTCGTTCCAGTAGTTCAGTTTCTCAGACATGTCAAGGGTGTTTACTGTGTGGTTATACTGTACTATACATGCTCCCAGATGCTGTTTGTTGTCGTCTAAGTGCGTGATATAAACAAGCTCATAACTGCATCACATTTCGTCGTCTATTACATCACTCTAAGGTGCGTCCAAACGCTCTCTCTCCTTGAAGCACCTAATTAATAACAGTTTTTTTCTCCTTTTAAAGTTCGTTCACACACCTGGCAATAGCTTATGAAGTGGTGGTGGGGTGCGTTCACCGTGGGCGAACCATTAATAATTCGCAAGTTTGAGGTGCGTTCACCAAACTCTCACCTGGCCGCGTCTCATTAAGAATCTTTGAGGTTATCAGTTAATTACTCATAAATCACGACATAGAAGAGCAGCGCTGCCAACATCTCAGACAAGACGCACAGGTAATCTACGCTCCGGGAAAAAATAATCATCTCACAATTAGCTCTACCTAAACATCAACCTTCTTCATCAATCAACAATCTTTAATCAATCCTTCAGACACAAGCACATCATCTTTAATTCTAGTGTCAAAATAGAGTAAGAGTGAAGAAGGGGTTTACACGCTGGTAGTGTGAGGAAGTGGCAATACTGTGGGGTAAGGAACACACGCTACCTGCTGGAACAATGGCGTCGCTTATCTTCGTAGCTCTCAGGCTCATCTTGGTGTCGAAATCGATTATGGATCATATCCACCGTCTGGCGAAGAGTGTTGAAACCCACTTAGTGAGATCAGAACCTTTTAAAGTTGTATCTGCTTATTTTTTTTTTATTCTCCATCATCTGGCAAGAGTATTAGAACCCCCTTAATGCAATCAGAACCTTCTCAGTCGTTCGTATTTGCTTATTTTTTTCACCCGCCTTTTAATAAGAGTGTTGGAACCTTTTAAAAGCCATTCGTAGCTGCTAATATGTTTTTCTTTATCTCTCACGGGTGTTTGTAGCCACTTAGTGTGATCAGAACCTTTTTAAAGTCGTTCGTATCTCGTGTTTATTGTCTCCCTTATAGAAAGACGTGAGAGATAGATCGCAGGTGTGGGAGAGACTGGCGCTTACTGGCAGGTGTTGGAAGTTAACGCTGGGGGGAAGGGGAGAGAAGATGGGAAATAAAATAATACTGAAGAACAAAGAAACGAAAACCACAAAGAGGAATAAATCAAGACAAGGTCACAAAACAACAGATAAGAATAGGCGTTAATAACCACAGAGGTTGTGTGTGTGTTTTGGGAGGTTACCTGTCTCTTAATGACACCGGGAATACCTTATACTGGGTTGATTCTTGTCTGGACCACACACACACACACATACATCCACAGACACACAGACACACACACACACACACACACACACACACACACACACAGACACACACACACACACAAGAACAAGTATTTAGATCATCATTTGTGTTGAGTTGTTTTTGTTTCTTGCATATTTTTTTTTTGTTTAATTCCGGTTTTTTCTTCCCCCCATCACAGGTATGTCGTTGTGTGTACCTGTTTGACTGTACGACCAAGAAGAGGAGAAACAGGTAGGTCACACGTCATGTTCTCTTTTTACCTTTGAGATCTAACGAGAAGCTGAGATATGTAAGTAACCAAATTAAGTTATATTATCTAGATGTACAGGATGTTGATATGTACTTGTGTGTGTGTTAGACCGTCACAACATCCTCAGTAGACGATGTTGTGGGAGATTATATAGATCTTGTCTTCCTTGTCAGCTACAATATGGGGTTTTAAACTTCAGCTACAATAGGGGGCTTTAAACTTCAGCTATAGAATAAGGCTTCAAACTTCAGCTATAGAATAAGGCTTCAAACTTCAGCTATAGAATAAAGCTTCAAACTTCAGCTATAGAATAAAGTCTAAAACTTCAGCTCTAGAATAAGGCTTCAAACTTCAGCTATAGAATAAGGCTTCAAACTTCAGCTATAGAATAAAGCTTCAAACTTCAGCTATAGAATAAAGTCTAAAACTTCAGCTTTTGAATAAGGCTTCAAACTTCAGGTATAGAATAAGGCTTCAAACTTCAGCGATAGAATAAGGCTTCAAACATCGGTCTTACAGTGTTTTAAGCGGATTTTTCCCAAGGGTCTGTCACGCTCTGGTTGAAGCATGTTGTAAGGTGGCCACCTGTGAGGTCCTCTCCGGCCTGACCGATTTTGCCGTACACTTTATTATGTCATCTTCATTATCAACCAGCGATAGAAATAATACTAATATGAGGTGACCGATGTACTATGATCGTTTTGTGCTGTGTGTGTGTGTGTGTGTGTGTGTGTTACCGGGAGTGACAAACCCTACTACACACCCGCTACACCCTCACTACACACCCATTACACCCACCACTACACACCCGCTACACACACCACCCACGGCGGTCATTTGCCAAAGCACTATGTTCCTTGCGGCTCGGTGTATTAATGGACAGTAACCAACCCAGCACCCACTCTCCCGCTGTCCATGGGCGAGCAGTCAGGACGCAGTGCTTATGACAGCACTAATTATGACAATCATTATCGCAATTATCATTTTAATGACGATGATGAGGCGGAATTTACCGTGGCCTTAAGACTGCAGCGTTAGGGTGGGAAGGTGTGTGTTTGTGTGTGTGTTAGTGGGTGGTGGGTGCGGAGTGAGTTGTGGGTGTAGTGAGTAAATGAGAAGTGTAGTGGGTGGGTGTAAATGGATGGATGGTGGGTGTAGTGGGTCGATATCAGTGGGTGGGCTTTAGATGTAGTGAGTGGGTGGGTGATGGGTGTAGTAGGTGGGCGGTGGGTGTATTAAGGCAGCTACACCCAACTCCCCGCCTTCAAGGGTCCCAATACCCAAATATTCTCACGCATTATTTTCCTCTTAAAAATAAATAACAAAATAACTCAAGCTTTAATAACAAAGTCTCATCATAAATACCATGTTATTTTTTTACATCAGTTTCAAGGCTTGAGTGAGACAGTAAGGTACGTCGTCTCACTGCTGTTATCACCACGAAAGGAGTTAAAAAATAAGAGTCTTTAAGGATTGGATCTTCATTGGCAGTTCACTCGGCCTGGCCATTGGGTGAGGAGGAGAGAGGGGGGGGGGAGGCGAGTAGGGTAGTTCGCTATAGACAGTAACACATAACGAGCCCCAGTAAGGGAATGACATTGATATATGAGTCAGTCATATTTTTCGGTAATATATTGGACGCTTTGACCAGTGGCCGCCAAAGGGACTGAAAGGAAACAATCTCACATCGACACTGACCAATGGCTTCCAATTTGTAAACGAGTTTGATCTAATCCCATTGTCGAACAAGCTCTGATTCCCGCGTCCATTATCGCCGCGTGTGGTCCGGCTCGATAAGAAACAATCATACACCTATATATCGAATCATCAAATTAAGGTAATAAATAATTGAACGGCCGACACCTGAATGCGGTGAAAATAATTTGCATGGCGGACCGGAGACCTCCTCAAAAGACCCCCACGGAGTGAGTGATGTGAAGGCAATTGCGCCGCTAGAATTTTATTAATTTCGACAATTTACTCTCATTGAATCCCCTCTATCTACCTGATGTTTCTCATCTCCGTAATCAATTGATTATCAAGGCTGCCTCAATGACCACACCGACTGCCAAATTACAGCTGCTTTTGGCGCGACAGGAGGAGAGGCGGGGAGAGAGCCGGCAACAGTGTGGGGGAAGGGGAGAGTTTTTTCACCTCCTCGTCCCGGCTTGATTGAGTTCTGAACCTTAACAGCAACCACAGGTCAGTGTTACCAGCGCCGCATAAGACCTGGGCGTTACAGGCTGCTGGTGATTATGTTATGTAAAGCTTGTACGGTTGTCATATTACTGTTATTTAATCCGTTAGATGATGAGTGGTGACGTATGTATGTATGTATGTATATATGTATGTATGTGTATTATGTATGTATGTAATAATAATAATAATAATAATAATAATAATAATAATAAACGGTTTATTAATAGAGTTGCAGCCGGTGGCTGAAAATATACAGACTTACATTTGATTTAGACATAATGATATAATATGCATTGAATACATTTACAGGGCTGTACAGTACATAAATCAGGAGTTGTTTATTATTTTAGCAATAGATGGGATGGTGCTGTTCTTATATCTATCGGTACGGGCTCTTATGGGCTGAATTTTGTTGTAGTGGCGAACTGCGCGAGTTGGGTGGGGGGCTGCCGGTGGCAGGAGGTGACGATGATGAGGGTGGCGCAGTAGTCCACTGCCAAACCTTTCCAGTGCTTGGTGGTGGAGGTCACTGAGGGATGGCATTTCCAGGGTGGAGAGAGCGTTGGTGTAGCCGGAGTATTCTGCGCCGAGCATGATTCTGCAGGCCCTTTTCTGTACCTTCTCTAGCTGACGTTGTTGGGTGGAGTTGAGAGAAGACGACCAGGCTGGTGACGCATACGTTAGTTTGGGGAGAATAAAGGCGTTGTAGATGGTCCTCAGCTCTGGCGTGGGTGTCCCAAGTGACCTAAGTCGTCGTAGCATGTAGAGACGGTACGAGGCTGCCTTGACTGTGTTATTTACATGGGCCTTCCAGTCAAGTTTGTTGTCTATGGTTACACCCAGGAGTTTGGCAGACTGCACCAGCTGGAGAGGATGGGCACCCACTGTGACTGCTGGGGCTTGCACTGGAGTGGTGGCGGTATTGATGTGCATGACTACGGTTTTGGTGTGGTTGATGGTGACCTTGTTCTCCGTTTTCCATGCCTGTAGTCTGTCCAGGGTGCCTTGTAGCGATGAGTAGTCTGGTGCGGTGTTGTCCACTGAAACCCCCACAGTGCAGTCATCCACGTACTTCCACCTGTGAGGAGTGTCCGATAGAGCGTCGTTGATCAGGATGAGGAAGCACAGTGGTCCCATCTTGGTCCCTTGGGGAACATCGCAGGTGAGGTGTTGGAATGTGGAGACCAGTATGACCAGTATGTATGTATGTATGTATGTATATTATGTATGTATGTATGTATGTATGTATGTATGTATGTATGTATATTATGTATGTATGTATGTATGTATGTATGTATGTATATTCCGTATATTATGTATGTATGTATGTATGTGTATTATGTATGTATGTATGTATATTATGTATGTATGTATGTATGTATGTATGTATGTATGTATACTTCACAGACAGAAGAATAAACAAATACACACACAGTTGTATATCCGTGGGAGCGAGGTATATATCTCTCCTGTGTTCACTAATAATATTTGAGTAAGTTGTTGATATATTTACATAGGACACAAATTCATCCATGCGCTGATCTTCCATGGAAAAAATCTCATAATGTATCAAACGCGGGAGAGGAGCTTCACGAAAGACCTAAATTAAATTGTTACAGCATTTCCCTGTGAAAAGCAGCGTTCCGCGTCCTGATGGCATAACGTGATTTTTCTACTGTGTGTCCTGCTCTCTCTCTCTCTCTCTCTCTCTCTCTCTCTCTCTCTCTCTCTCTCTCTCTCTCTTTCTCTCTCTTTCTCTCTCGCTCCTCGTGTTTGAAGATATTTGTATTTCCGGATTAATTTGGCAGCCGTATACGAAAACTTGATTTGAATATCTTTCCAAAGCCGGATCACGGTATAAAGAACGCTACGACTTGTAAACACGGACGGTGGATATATTTGTTGGTGTTCGTGACGCTGGTGCGGATTCATATGTGTTAACTGTATCGCTGGAATATTTTTTTTTTTTGGGGGGTTTGTTAGGTATGAGTGAGTTAATGTTAGGTTTAGTTTGGGATGGATTAGGGATGCTACTATAGTATGTGGTCTACCGAGGTCAGGTTAGGTTAAGTTTGGTTAGGTTAGGTTAGGTTAGGTTAAGTTAGGTTAGGTTAGGTTAGGTTAAGTTAGGTTAGGTTAGGTTAGGTTAAGTTAAGTTTGGTTAGGTTAGGTTAAGTTAGGTTAAGTTTGGTTAGGTTAGGTTTAGGTTAAGTTTGGTTAGGTTAGGTTAAGTTAGGTTAGGTTAGGTTAAGTTAGGTTAGGTTAAGTTAAGTTAAGTTTGGTTAGGTTAGGTTAAGTTAGGTTAAGTTTGGTTAGGTTAGGTTAACTGTACGATAGCTGAGATTAGATCAGGTAGAGTAAGACAAAGTAAGATTGGCTGAGAATGTGTACCTGAAACTTAACAGATCATATACCCTCCTCCTCCTCCTGTTCTTCTTCCTCCTCCTCCTCCTCCTCCTCTTCTTCTTCCTCCTCCTCCTCCTCCTCCTCCTCCCCTTCCCTCACCACCACAAGACCCACAGCCACACGGACCAAAATACCCCTTTGAAAAGTCCGCCGCAATACGAACAAAACCTACTCCTAGTCAAGAGCGCCATATCTGACTCAATTAACATTCCCTTAATGCAGGAGGCCAGAAAATGAAAGGTAGAGCGAGCAGTAAGAAGCAGGGAGACGGGACTTGGCAATCTGAGTCAAGGTGTCGAGAGTTTTTGTTACCTGTTGGGTTTGATTAATTAACACCTTGCTGTGTCTCGTGGAGGTTGAGGACCCAGGTGAGGTGTGTTGGGAGGAGGTGCGTGGGGGTGCTGGTGGGGGGGGAGTGGGGTGTAAGAGGTGAGGTATGTGTGTGGGGTGGGGGGGCAGGTGAAGATTAGGGGTAGGAAGATATCTGGGGAGATGTGGGAAACAAAGCAGGGAAGAGATGAGAAGATGAGATGGGGGGATATATGAAGGAGGTGTGAGGGGTGGGAGGTGAGGGAGGTAGGGGTGAGGGAGATGACGAGTCAGGAAAGTGAAGTGTAGTGAAAGTGATGGAAACGAAGAAGAGGAGTTGTGTTGGAAAGGTAAGATGGAGGAGAAGGGAGGGGGGAAGAGAAAAGAAGTTGGGTGAGAGGAGAGAGAGAGAAAGAGAGAGAAAAGGAGAAGGGAGAAGGTGATGATTAGACAACATTAGGTGAAGTAAAGGAGAAAAGTTAACGAAATTATTATTGAATACATTATGGGTGAATGAGAGAGAGAGAGAGAGAGACTAACATCCAAACAAATATTGTATTATGGGAAGATACGAATTTCTATATATTATCCATGGTGTTTGTCTTATTTTTTCATTAAGTTTCATAATTGTAAGGATTTAATTGCTCGTGTAGTAATTGGCTTATAATTGTGATTTCTTCAGTATTGTCTTATATATTGAGATGCAATGGTCTACCCAATACTCTCATTATTATTATTATTATTATTATTATTACTATTATTATTATTATTATTATTATTATTATTATTATTATTATTATTATTATTACTATTATTATTAGTGTTATTGTTATTGTTATTATTATTATTATTATTATTATTATTATTATTATTATTATTATTATTAGTGTTATTGTTATTATTATTATTATTATTATTATTATTATTATTATTATTATTATTATTATTATTATTAGTGTTATTGTTATTGTTATTATTATTATTATTATTATTATTATTATTATTATTATTATTATTATTATTATTATTATTATTATTATTATTATTGTTATTGTTATTATTACTATTATTGTTATTGTTATTATTATTATTATTTTTAGTGTTATTATTATTATTATTATTATTATTATTATTATTATTATTATTATTATTATTATTATTATTAGTGTTATTATTATTATTATTATTATTATTATTATTATTATTACTACAAACGCTCGTAAGCTTCACAAACGGATGCGCTACACGAACGCTCTCTAAGAAGGCGGATTTGTATGTAAACAAACTTTCTCCTTCATATCTTAAAAAACGAGAAGAGATAAAATCTTGGTAAAGCCCTTAGCGGATCTGTTTATTCACCACCATGTACTCCATTACATATAACGGCCCCATTGTAGCGTATAAAGTAATCGAGATTTGTACATAATGGGGACGATTTGGCTGTAGAGACGTGACTCAACGCTGTAAACGTCATCCTGTGAGCTACCATTAACGTGTATAACAACGATACTTTCTGCTGCGTCCAGTACTCGGATTCTCTTTTATCTGTAAGTTTATTTTTCTTCGTTTTTTTTATTTCTTCTCTCTTCGCTTATTCGTTTACAACTGATTGGCTCACCAGTTGTATACAGTATATATATATATATATATATATATATATATATATATATATATATATATATATATATATATATATATATATGCATGCTGCCTATAACTCAACTCGCCTGTCACATTAAATAAAGTACTTAACAATTAAGTCAATTATAGTGATCACTGTTGTAAGGGACGTCACCTGACATACTAGTGACATCACTGGGGTGAACTATAAGGGAAGGTGCGGCTAACACTACACAAGCTGTGAGAGAGTAACAAGCGATGTACCAACACGCTGAGAGTGTTTACCCAACAACAATACTTGCAATGGCGACTCTCTAACGAAACAGGACAAAACATTCTGAACCACAAGCACACTGAAGCAATTAAACCATTGGGCCACGCTTCATAAACCATAAGGCAGCTTTAGCCTTGAAGAAACGCAATGGCCGCTAACGACCCACCAGCGACCATTACTGAAGAAACAAGCCATCCCGTTCGTGAGCCCGGGGACGACGCCCCCTTTCGGTGAGCATCATTAATATTTGGCACGGTCTTGTCCGGCCGTGGACCGCACCCGCCTGCGGCCACTCTCCAGAACGCACGTGCATGCGGGCAGGACTGTGGCGTTGATGGTCGGTGTGTCCGGGACTGTTGCCTTCCACTACCAGGTCATGTTGGGTCTGGGACAGGTTAAGTATTTGTTAAAATAGTTAAGTTTGTGTTTATATTACATTACGATAGATAAAGTAAGGATCGTTACATTTAGTATTGTAGGAGACTGGAGGGAGGGACGCAAGCCGACGTCACGGTTGGGAGGGACCAATCATCGTTCACCATGCCCATATACGCGTGGATTCTAGTAAATGGCCGCTGGCCGGGCACTGACTACCACCCTCACCTACCCGCCTTTGTTAAGAGCTGCTCCTACCTCAGTCTTTATGTCTCTCTGGGTTAATCCCATTACATGACTAATGGCGGAGCAACGCAGCGTGGCAGAGGACCCTAATCGTCTTCTGAGTGAACTAATGACTGAAGTATATACGGCAGGGTAATTACCATCACATATAATTATACATATTGTATAAATAATCCTGGTGGAGGAGCAGGGGGGGTGGGGTGCTGGGGAACATCTCTTTGAAGGTGAGAGTCAATCTGTTTTTCTTCAGTCATCTTTCACATCTTGTGCTTCCCAGATGACAGCAGAACTTTTCAGGTGCTCAGGCGCTCGGTGCTTCGTTTAATGTTTCGTGATCATCAAACGGTAGAGCGAGTCCTCGGACCACCGCTCACCGTCAAACACTCCCTCTCACACCTGCCTCCTCATTATTTTCTCGTCATGTCTTATTACTCCTCGCTCTTGTAAAGGACCGGAAAACTTAAGTCATACATCTAGCATCAGCCGTCGTGGTTTACGCTAGAGATATGGATCTACCCCCTGAGTATACACGCTTCGAAGCCCGTGTTCGAGTAAATCACAACCAAACCCTCCTCCCTATACTCCCCCCCCCCTTCTGGAGCAATTTGCAACCCTGCTCGATCTGCCTTGCTAGTTTGTGCCTCGTTGTAGTTGGCAGGCGTTGGTAACACTGGTGCAACAGAGGCGGGGAGGGACGACTAACACTAAATACGTCTGCTGTTTATCCCCATAAACATTGAAGTAAGTGACATGTCAACAAAACACGAAATACACCGAGGGAGAAGCGCTTGTCTATCCTGTTTTAGAATACTGTGTTGCCCGTGTGTTTGTCTCTCTCTTATCACCTGTTGGGTCTTGTTCCCCTCCTGCTCGTTTTACCTGGTGATGGTGAAGGGTGATGGTGAGAGAGGTGATAGTGATAATGGGATAGGTGATGGTGAAAGTGATGATGGCGATGGTCATAAAAGAGGGAGATTCTTGTGTTGGAGAAATTATATTGATGGTGGTAGTGGTGAAGAGGGAGGGTAATTGTGGTGGTATAGGGGGTGGTAATGGTGGTGAGTCGTGGTAGGAGGTTTTAGTTGTAGTGGTGTGGTTGATTGTTGTAGCGGGTAGGAATGGTTGTTGAAGTGGAGAGCTTGTTGTAGTGTTGGGGATTGTTGTAGTTTAGTTTAAAATAGTGGTTACAGCTAAATACGTTAGTGGATGTGGGTGGAGGTCTCAAGTAGTAGGTGGAAGTGGGTGGAAGTCTCAAACAATGGGTGGAAATGGGTGCAGGTGGAAGTCTCAAGCAGTGGGTGGAGGTGGCTGGACGTCTCGAGCAGTGGGTGGAGGTCTCAAGCAGTGGGTGTAGGTCTCAAGCAGTGGGTGTAGGTGGGTGGAGGTCTCAAGCAGTGGGTGGAGGTGGTGTTTGGGGTGGCAGGCTGGCTGGGTTATGTCGCCCTGCGTGTTGTAGTCAACGCTACCGTAAAATTATATGGACCATAACTATTGTACAGGGTGCTGAGGGAGGGGAGAGGGGAAGTGAGGGGAAGAAGGGTAAAGGAAGGAAAAGGGGCAGAGAGGAAGAAAAGAGGGGTGAAGAGAGGAAAGGGAGAGCTAAAGGAAGGGAAGGGAAAAGAAGGGAGGAAAGAGGGGGAGAAAGGAAGGACTTGGAAGAAATAAGCAGATGAGGGGAAGAAAGGGAGGGAGAGGAGAAGAGGGGAACCAGAGGGGGTGGGAATAGGAGGAAAGAGATTTGTGAAAGAAGTATTGGGAAGATAAAGGGGGAAAGGGTGAAGGAGTGAGACTAAGATGGGTGGGGAGGAGACATGGGGGAGGGGAGGGTAAGATTCCCTGGGGAGAGGAAAAGATGAAGGGAGGGAGTGACGGACTAGAGAAGGGAGGGAGTGAAGGACAAGAGAAGGGAGGGGTCGGAGGAGTAGTGGAGGGAGAGTAGGAAGAAGGAAGAGAGGAAGGGTTGTCTTTCAGGGTACAGATGGAGGGAAGGAAGAGGAGTGGTGAGGAAAGGTGAGGTTTGGATTAAGGGAAGGGCGTGACTGAGGTAGCACCGAGGGAGGGAGGGAGGGAGAGGACGGAGGAAGGGGTAGAGGGAGGAAGGGATGGAGGTAGGTAGGGAGAGAAGGGGCGGAGAGAGAAAGGTGGGTAGGGGACAGATAGTGGGAGGGAATGGACGGAGGGAGAGATGGAGGGAGGGAGGGAGGGAGGGACCCAGGCACCCTCTGGAAATACAATAGTTACGAGCCGTGTTATGTCCGGTGTATAATTGAGTGTGTACAGACGTAAACTTTTATTGAATGTTGAGGGAGGTAGTGTCAACTAAGGGGGGTAGTGTCAACTAGGGGGGGTAGTGTCAACTAGGGGGGTGATGGTAGTGTCAACTAGGGGGGTAGTGTCAACTAGGGGGGTGATGGTAGTGTCAACTAGGGGGGTAGTGTCAACTAGGAGGAGGTAACGATCGTATCAACTGACTCTATGACCATAACATATACGAGGCGAGAAGCTCAGTGAGTCAGTCACATTCTACTAGTCATGCACTCTGTATTCTCATGACAAACTGTGGTTACAAAAACTACTTGGAAAAACACTACAATATGGCTCATGGTAGATAACATTCTCACCCTCTCATAACAAACATTAACATCAACCAAACATTAATGACTGTTTATAATCAACATTCAGATTTCATTACACTGTGACTATGGGAAATTTTTTTATAAGGATATTTCACCTTTTGTTTAAGTAACCTAACCTAACCTAACGTAACATAACATAACATAAAATAAACTCACCCCCCCAGGTAACATTAGGGTCATTAATCAACAGGTGCAATAAGCTGGGGTGTCTAAGCTGCAGGTGATTCGGTTTTAATGATCCACTTCCTACAAGTTTCGGCTAAAGTATTGACCAACGGAAGGTGTTGTCTGCTGTTAACTATTTCCTTTATCACGAGTTATTTAGACGTGTATGTGTGTGTGTGGGCGTGTGGGCGTGAGGGTGGGGAGGGGGAGGGCTGGTGCGTTAAGGTGGTCTGAATGTGAGGGGGTTATGATTAGGTTAGGTTATATGAGAGGAGTAAAGCTTGAGGTGATGTGATGAGAGTTTTGAGTGAGAGTAAGATAGAATGTGTGGGTGTGTGAGGGAAGGAAGGAAAGGAAAGAGAGAGGAAGGGAGAGAAAGAGAAAGAGAGAGAGAGAGAGTCCGTCCGTCACCTGGGCCACCGTAGCCGCTCTGCAACAGGACATGACTTTGCACCGCCGCGGCCGTTCTTACCTGCATGCAATATATACAGTTTATATATAACTTTTTTTTACGAGACCTCACCTCAAGACGAGTGTAAATTTATAAATGTGGTCCAGTTATGATTACTACCCCTCCCCCCCTCAACCCCTCCCCTCAACCCCTCCCCCCCTTCCCCCAGCCCCATCCCTCCTTCCCTATCCCCACCCTCACCGTGTGTGTGTGTGTGTGTGTGTGTGTAATTTCCCCCTCGTTATTCACCCCCTCGTGTGTCTGTATTAGCTAATATCAACAAAACACAAGATTCATATTCTGTAATGGGATAAAGACGGAAAAGTAATATTAAGGTAATTTTTCCAACTGTTTGGCTACTAATAGTATTTTCGTGTGTGTGTGTGTGTGTGTGTGTGTGTGTGTACGATGAAGTCATTCTACTTTCAAGAGGGATATTTGATACTCATATTTTGTGAGTTGATAACGTTGTATTTTTTTTTGTGTGTGTGTGATCTGGTAACACTGTGTTTTGTGTGGTGTTGTGAGTCATTAACACTGTTTGGTTTTTTAATTGATAACATTTTATTTTTTTGAGTTAGTAATGCTTTATTTTGTAAGATGGTGATTTATGGGTCAATAACACTATATTTATGAGTCAATAACACTATTTTTATGAGTAACCATTATCTTAATTTAACATATTACATTTTCTGAGTCAATTACACTATATTTTATGAGTCGGGAACGCTATGAGTCAGCATTCCTACACCTCAGTTTCACACACCGGAAACCTCATGTGTCGGGCTCGTGTGAGATCAGTATCATGGAACAAGTTAACTCTGTAATTAGCAAAAAATAATATTGTTAAATTTATAGAACGGAAATATTAGCTTTTTTTCTTATAATATAAAAGCCTTTGTGTTTTTGTAACTTTTTTGGGGGGGGTGATATTTTTACAATAGTTGTTTTTGTTTTGTTGTTTTTGCTGTTGTTGTTGTTGTTATGGTAATAATGTGTTGTTTTGATAATGGGTTAGGTTAGGTTAGGTCAGGTCTTAATATTTAGCAGCTCACTTCAGTACTAAGGAAATTCTATATTAATCATCTTCTCTGTTCGTCTCTACTATTATCCGTGCGTTAATCCGTCCGTCTGTTTCTGCGTTCGTATGACCGTCCGTTTGCCCGTCCGTCCGTCCACTCTATTACTCTACAAGCAGTTAAGATATCGCAGTGAGAAACTTAATCTGTTTATTACATCATCAACTGAGGGATGAGTCGAGTACAGCCTTGATGACCTCACTCTCAAGGCCAAGACCCTCATGAGTGACTAATCCTTATCCTCCAACATCTAAACCTTGTCCGTGGGTCCTTGGGTGTCCGTGTAACTAACTCCTTGTCACTCTCGAAATCCTGGTTGTATCCGCGTCACTCA
>NW_024710935.1:582500-585000 GCF_018991925.1 Homarus americanus | reverse complement strand
CTCTATCTATCTATCTATCTATCTATGAATGCACAAACTCACCACCACTCAAACAAGGAACCAAGAAATCAGATACGTACATACAGACAACACACACACACACACACACACACACACACACACACACACACACACACAGAGCCAAGGTCATGTTTTTCAGTATAGCTGCGTGTCTCATGCTGGGAATAACCGCTGGGAAATCATAGCGTATTTCCTTCTACAATTTCCATCGTTGTGAGCGCCGCCCTTCTCCCTACCCCGACACACACACACGGACTGACTTCTACTCTCTCTCTCTCTCTCTCTCAGTAACTCAGGTCGTCTGGTAACTCACCCACTCTTTGATGTTAATGATAATTCCTAGCGCGTCACTCAGGGTCTCTAAAACGCCTGGTAACTCACGAATATTATGAAGTTGTTGGGTAATTGTTTGCTAGTAACTCACCTTGTATGGTAACTCACATATTATTGATAATTCTCAGCATGTAACTCAAGTTCTGAATTTATTATGACACTCTGGTAATTATATCTCCTGAAATTATTGGATAACCCTACATACGTCAATAATTAAGTCCAACCAATTCGATAATTTTGTAGCGAGTATTGAATTACACAGTCGATTATCTAAGAGATAATTAGGATTATTAGGAATTGGAACGACTAATTAATTATCCCTCGAGGTCAACAGGTGATTATTTACTACATGGATTATATAATTATTCGAGTGATCAAAGGATTGTATTTGAGTGTTCAATAATTATAGTTAGTGGAAATTATGAAGGGATTATAGGTACGAGGGGTTAAACAGGGAATTATCTGGGATTATATTAATGAAATTATCCGCGTTTGTGTCATCAGTTGGTAATTTAATGTTTGAGACTAATGAAAGAATATTTAGGTCACCTGAAGATTAAACACCCTAACAGTAACCTAACCTAACCTAACCTAACCTAGCCTAACCTAACCTAACCTAGCCTAACCTAACCTAGCCTAACCTAACCTAACCTAACCTAACCTAACCTAACCTGACCTGACCTAACCTAACCTAACCTAACCTAACCTAGCCTAACCTAACCCCACAGGTAAAATTAGAATATTTAATAATTAGATAAAATCAGTACCGGGATGAAGGTAATCTCCAGGTAGTCCGAATATTGTACCTGTAAGAGACATTAACTTACTGTGTATCAAGTATAATATGTGTTCAAGAGCCGAGGTAGAGTTCTAACATAACATTACTACACCACCCACCTATCCTCCTCCCTCTCATTACTCTGTATTACCGAGCATTATAAAGTTTCCTCAGACGTTCAATAACCCCGGTGTATAAGGCTTCGAATCTCACTAACGGAATTGTTAACCCCGGTGTATAAGGCTTCTAATCTCACTAACTCTGGTTTATCGTACTCTCGGGAGGCTAAAAACCGTCGTACTCAAGGGATTACATTATATCGTTCTCAAGGAGTTAAAACACTGTACTCAAGAGATTAAATCATCGTACTCTGGTTTACTTAACATCTAAGTGAGAAAAGGTACAAGAATGAACCCTTCACTAGACTCACTAAAACACCCCCCTATCTGATCTACTTAAAACACCTATTTAAGTGAGACACCAACAAGACACTTTATCAATAAGAACAAAAACTACGACAAATAAATCAACAAGGTGTTCGTATATTGCTCTTACCAGAAGCTAACTAATGAAGCTTCGGTACATCATTTAGCGACTTCGTTTGATGTTTCCGAACACTTCGAGACGAGTGAGTTGTGAGGGTGATGACAGTGTTACCAAACGCGTGAGAGAGAGAGAGAGAGAGAGAGAGAGAGAGAGAGAGAGAGACGATGACAGTGTAGCCAGATACAAGTGAGAGAGTTTGTGTAGTGTATTTTTTGTTATATTTCTTAGCTATTGTGATTTGTGGAGCTGCAATATTGAATTTGTCATCAGCTTGAGGGAGGGAGGGAAGGAAGAGAGAAGGAGAAAGATATGATGGAAGGTGGGGGGGAGAGAAGGAAAAGAGAAGGAGAAAGATAGGATTGAAGGAGGGAAGGAAGAGAAGAGGGAAAGGGGGAGGGAAGAAAGGAAGGAAGGAGGGATTTTTTTTTACTTTCTTGGGGTATAGTATCTTATAACAGACAAACAGACAAATAGCCAACCTGTCTAATTGCAAGAAACGTTAAGGAAGGCATAATTGTTTTCCGTGTGTGTGTGTGTGTGTGTGTGTGTGTGTGTGTGTGTGTGTGCGCGCGCGATGACTCACACACACACACACATATGGACTGTGACGCATGTGATCCGTGATTAGTTTTTGTACAAGAGAAGAATAGGTCATAAGTGAAGGTCAGAGGTCACGAGTCTTGAGTCATGGAGGCAAGGTACGGTAGACAGACAGACAGACAGACAGACAGACAGAGAGACATAAGGAGAGAGGATAGAGGGAGAACTAAGAATAGGAGAGATGGAGAAATGAGAACAGAAAGGAAGAAATAGTAGATGAAG
>NW_024710935.1:487500-577500 GCF_018991925.1 Homarus americanus | reverse complement strand
TTAGGTGTCCTTAATGGTTGTGTAATAAGGAGCTGCTCAATACAAACATTTATCATAAACCACGCCTCCGTCTGGCTTGTGTGAGAGAGACTAGGCGCGGTGTTCCTCGGGGCGCGCTCACAGACCCCGCCAGCCCTCCCTCACCAAACTAGACTTGGTTTAAGATGATTCCTGTACACGTAAAGATCCTGACGTAAATATCTGTAGTGAATTTGGTCATTTTTAAGTGCCAGGGATATATCGTGAAGGTTACAAAACAAAACTCAGCCTTTTTTACAACATGTGAGATGTTTACGTAAAAATTAACGGTAAATTCGGTGTTTTTTTGAGAGCGAAAGTTGATTTCGTAAAAGTTTACAACGATATCAGTCGTTTTTTGATACAATGGTATATATTTTTCCTGTTAATCTGGAGATTTTTGAACGAGGAAGATGATTACGTCAAATTTTCCAGTGAATTTGAATTTATAAAACATGAGGGTTACTCTTGTGTGAGTTTGTAGTGTGTATACTGTAATACTGAAGAGCGAGATGCGACTATTCTGGAGTGAATTCTATATTCTTTGAACGAGAAATACGACTATGAATTATTCTACGGCAAATCCGATAATTTCCGGACACAAGAAGCGCCTCTACGTAAAAACCGACAGCAACTTGGTCGGTTGTGAGCGCTAAAGGCTGCAAGTGTAATATTTTTTTCAGTGGATTCGGCAATTTTTTACTTGTAAATTGTGCCTATGGAAACTTTTGCCGTGAATCCAGATTTTAATCCCCTGGCACGCGAACCACATGTACAGACGTCATAAGAGGATCACAAACATGCCACAAACTCCCATATGTGCACCACAGTACCAGCGTGCACACGACTCGCTACGCCTCACCTGCCGTCCTGTTCTGTGACGCACACAGTCGGACCAAATGCTCACCGGAGATTCCTACAGAATGTTATATCTATTGTATTTATGATCCTAGAAGAGAATACCAATCTTACCATTGTAGTTTCACCACTGTACTTTCACCATTGTTTCCACTTTATATTTAACACTAATATTGTCTCTAAAGTATTGCTACGTGACGGGAATAATAATTGTCTTTTATGGGCCAAAGGTCATTGTCTGTCATCACGTCACTCCGATACAAGTACAGTTGCTAAGGTAATGCATCACTAATAACAGGTCTCTATATTGTATTAGTGTATTATTAACTTTATTCTCATATCGTTGTAGTTAGTGTGTCCTCGAATGCATGACGAGTGTGTTAGAGTGATGTTAAGAAAGTGTGTTTTGGTTCTTGGATTAACAGCCTTTAGTTCTTATCTCTTAAAGTACAATAATCACCCCTAGAGTACGATGACGTAACGCCTAAATTACGATGGCTCAAATTATCGTACTCAAAGGATTTAAATGTACTCAGAGGATTGGAATCGTACTCAAGGGGGGTAAATTTACCGTTGGACTATTACAGTGTACAAGGCAACATTATTACCACGTGATTTGTTTACGTAAATATATTCTTCCTTACGTTAATTTACATGAAAGCCCTTGATCCACCCCTTGGTCCACCCCTTGGTCTACCCCTTGGCCACCCCTTGGTCTACCCCTTGGTCTACCCCTTGGCCCACCCCTGTAGTTCTGGTTTACTAGTGTACTGAAGGTGTGATATTCAGTGTACTGTATCGCTGCTCTAAAGGGATCGTCAGGCCTATGGTACACGCTTTGATCACTGGTTGAGGATTTGATCACAGGTTGAGGGCTTGATCACAGGTTGAAGGTTAGATCACAGGTTGAGGATTTGATCACAGAGAGAAAGGGCTGATCAGACACAGAGGGCTAGACTACACGGGTGTACGACTGTCACCTTTGTGTACGACCTGCACCTGAGTCTACGACCTGTGTATACGACCTGCACCTGTGACTTGAGCACCCCGCGAGGTAGAGTTATGTTGCTCGGCATCTGGCAACACTGTCGCTATTGTTGGCAGTGTTGGCAGAGCTTCACGAGTGAATACCTCCGGATACTTTTATTTTATCGCTGGCCTGTCCTTCCCCGTGTTAGATTAATGTTTGGGCATAATTAAGCCACCTTTATTACAGGTAGAGTAAGACGAAGAGGAGGAAGCCAGCGATGTTATGAGCTGTGGTGAACAGTTAAGGCAGGTTCCTCCATGGTCTTGTGGGTGATGGAGAGTCTGCTTGATACTTAACACAACAAGTGACTCGTGGCGAATATTTCTTCAATGGCATGTAAGTAACATCTTGGCCCTGTGTCTGTGTCTGTGTGTGTGTGTGTGTGTGTGTGTGTGTGTGTGTGTGTTTGGTGAGAAGGTCAGCAGGGCACGCAATTCCTGCAAGCGTTCACGTTAATTGCATTACCTGATGGAACTTCTATGAATAAAATTAGTCACTTTATAAACTTCTTGTTAGATGAATGTGTGATTCTTGGACCTCGAAGTCAGGGAGAAGCAGGAGGCTATCTTGTATTTTTTAAGGTGTATCTGTGTTTGTCTGTCTGTCTGCATTGGTAATTTGTTGTTTCAGCTCCTCTTCGTCTAATTCACATACACACACACACACACACTACACACACACACACACACACACACACACACATACACACACACACACACACACACACACACACATACAGTGATAGCTCTTACCCGGAAAGACAACCAGTCATTCTCAGATTTCAATGACGAAGAACTGCGCCATTAGGGCAGCGACACTCACCCTCAGATTATAGTGATGACACAAGACATATGCGCCTGTCAACGCTTCGTGCGCACCACCGTAACACCATTATAGTCAATATCTGGTTCTGTAACGCCATTTTTCATACATATACGAGCAGGTTAAGAGCAGTTCCCAGGCTCCATAACCTGTGTTTGATTCTCACCCCAACTCGCCGTCGATTACATGGTGACGACTTTACATGATTTCTGTGTGTGTGTGTGTGTGTGTGTGTGTGTGTGTGTGTGTGTGTGTGTGTGTGTGTGTGTGTGTAGACTAACAGGGTACTGCTATAGGTTCCCTCTCACCTGGTGTGTCGGGTAGTATAGTGAGGGACCAGGTATAGGTGTGAATGATGGCGGCTTTTGTTCTTTTTTTCCTTTCATTTAATTATTGGGGAATATTATACCTGTCATGGTGGTTTATTAAGGGACTTGTTACCTGTGACTCTGGTGGATCTATAGAGGCGATGTAGTGGGGAGAGAGTTAGGTTAGGTTAGGTTAGGTTAGGTTAGGTTAGGTTAGGTTAGGTTAACAACACGTGGTCTGCCATTCTGGGACGAGTAGCTGAATTATATAGCATTGTCTCTCTCTCTCTCTCTCTCTCTCTCTCTCTCTCTCTTTCTTCAAGCCTATAAACTTCTACTGCTGATAGCCTAATTATTTAACTACGCTTCTTCAAAACAAAATTTACCCTATAAATCCTTAACTAAGAAATAAATAAACACAACTAGCCCGCGTTATCCATCAGTATAACTCAAAGTAAATATATTATCTAAATTTAATTATACACTAAATTATCACATGTACTTTATTTATATACTGTAGTCAGACTGGCCCAATGAAGCCTCTTGGACTTGGCATTGTTGAGGGCCTCTGGGACATACTTATTACAAGTGTGTTGTTATTTGTGACCATACTTCTACCCTCGCTTCACGGCTTCGCTCTCTCTCTCTCTCTCTCTCTCTCTCTCTCTCTCTCTCTCTCTCTCTCTCTCTCTCTCTCTCTCTCTCTCTCTCTCGCCTTGATTTGTTATATCGTTGTAAATATCTTGTAAGAAAACAGCTCACGAGAGTTTCATCTTTATTCACCTCGCGGCTTAGTTTATGAGCGTGAGGCATCTCTTTCTCTGTCTGTCTGTCTGTCTCTCTCGATGTCTGTTTTAATATTTTTTTAACGCCCTCATAGTTGACTTTGTTAGAGTAAGGTTTCTTTAGTCTTTGTGAATTTATTTGTTTGTTTGCTTGTCTCTCTCTGCCGGTCTGTCTGTATGGATATTTCTCTGTCTAAACGTATTTATATATATCATGTATATTCGTATGTCTGTCTGTCTGTCTGTCTATATATATATCTATCTTTAAGTATGTTTATATCTTATCTATCTGTCTGTCTGTTAAAACTT
Organism: Homarus americanus; assembly: GCF_018991925.1. NCBI lineage: Eukaryota > Metazoa > Arthropoda > Malacostraca > Decapoda > Nephropidae > Homarus > Homarus americanus. The sequence continues at coordinate 573,370 of NW_024710935.1, read as the reverse complement.
GTGGCTGTTGTCTTCACTTCTCTCTAGTCTGTATCGTTCTGTCATGTCTTTGCTCTCAATAAGTCCATCTGTTTACTGAATTATCAACAGACAAGACCAATATAGTGTTACTGTTACCCTCCATCACTTAATACACCTGACAGGTAACTTAAAGGTTGGTTCATTAGAGGTCGTGTTTACTGTACAGGCATTGTGGGTAATTGTTGGTATTTGGATGTGATGTATACACGTAGGAACATGTTTATATATGTATAATATGTATATGTACTGTATGTATATGTATTTTGTTTTCTTTTTTATTATTTACTACACCTTTTAGATATAGATTGGTAGTTATGAGCTAAAAGGTAAGTGTGTGTGTGTGTGTGTGTGTGTGTGTGTGTGTGTGTGTGTGTGTGTGTGTGTGTGTGTGTGTGTGTGAGTGTGTGTGTGTGCGCGTGTATCAGTCGTTGAGGTGAAGACAATTTAGCACGGAATATGCACCTACCTATTAGTTAGTTTTTTTCTTCTTCTTCCCTGACGAGAGGAACAATTATTCTGGCAGAAATAATCAAGATTTGGAGTGAAAATTAATGGCCTCAAGGCACGTCAAGCAGGCGGGCGTGAGGGGGAGTTAGCGCACCATGTGGAGAAGTTAAGCAGTTAGGCAGGTAGACAAGCAGGTAGGGAGGCAGTTAGGCAGGTAGACATTTAGACAAGTAGGCAGATAGACAGGTAGGCAGGCAGGTAGGTAAACATTTAGACAGGTAGACAGGCATTTGGGCAGACACGTAGGCATGCAATTAGGCAGGCAGGTATATGCAGACAGGTCAACAGGCAGGTAAGCAAGTAGACAGGTAGACAGACAGACAGTTAGAAAGACACACAGAAAACAGACATATATCCACAGACACTACAGACATACAGAGTGACAGACAGACAGACAGACAGACAGTTTCACCATCAGGCTCACCATCCGTAATTCTTTGTCTATCATAGTGGAGTGAGATGATCTGTAGTCCTCACCTGCAGCCTGGGTCCTAACCTCTCCTTCTGCATCACAAAGAGTATAAACAAATATATCAAGAAGGACAATAATTACAGTACCTGCCCGAGTGTGTGTGTTCCTTCCTTCCTTCCTTCCTTCTTTCCTTCCTTCCTTCCTTCCTTCATTCCTTCCTTCCTTCCTTCCTTCTTTCTTTGCTTGCTTCCATCCCTCCCTCCTTCCTTCCTTCCTTCCTTCCTTCCTTCCTTCCTTCCTTCCTGCCTTCCTTCCTTCCTTCGTTGCTTGCTTCCCTCCCTCCTTCCTTCCTTCCTTCCTGCCTTCCTTCCTTCCTTCCTCAATGACACTCTCAGGGCGACGTTGGTCTACAGGTGAGCGTCTGTGATTAGTAAGGATTGGAAAGGTAACATCGGTGTCCCTTCAGAGTTTGGTTTAGTGAGGTGTTTCTTGATGGGTTATGTCATTCTTGAAGGGAAGGGAAGGGAAGAAAGGGAAGGAAGGGAAGAGATATTCTCTCTATATATATATATATATATATATATATATATATATATATATATATATATATATATATATATATATATATATATATATATATATATATATATTTACCTTGCGTTTATTTCATTTTGGTGTTCGTTTTAATGAAGTTTTACACTAAATCTACCATATGCTTAACTTCCCCTTACTGTATTACCATCCCGTACCAAGAAGGTTCTGCAGTGTATAGTGTGAACCTCCCACCCCCCCACCACCCCCCAACCTCTCCCCACCTCTCCCCCACCCCCACCCCCCCAACCTCTCCCACCTCTCCCCACCCCACCCCCCACCCCCACACATCTTTCCTTAACTCTAATGGGACTGAGCTGGTTGAGATGGAAATAATTACACCATCAAGAGATTGACGCCCCACACACACCCCATCCCCCACCCACCCCCCACCCATCCCCCCCACCCCACACACAGAGAAGGTTAGAGAGAGTGATTGATAAAATTCAGGTGGTATCAGAACGCCGTGGTATTTAATCTATGCCAGGATGCGCTCAGCTGAAGGGTAATTTGGCACATCGTATGATCTATGTGTGTTCGTGTTGGACTCGAGCCTTAGTGCTTAGTCTGGCCCATTTTTCTTCCCGTGAATAATAATGAAAAGAAGTGCAAAAAATAATAAAAATGTTGAAGCCAGATGATGTGTATAAGAAGGAAGTACTACACATACCTGAAGTCTTCTTACCTGTATATATTGCAGGTAATTATTGGGTGTTTTTATTTATTTAATTTTTTTTTTCATTTTCTTCTGTTGACATTGTTGGTGATATCGTTATTATTATTATTATTATTATTATTATTATTATTATTATTATTATTGCTATTATTATTATTATTATTATTATTATTATTATTATTATTATTATTATTATTATTATTATTACTCATAACAATAAAATTCTGAAGCTTCTTTCAATACATTACCTATCTGACCTTACACACACACACACACGCACACACACACACACACACGCACACACACACACACACACACACGCACACACACACACACTACTCTGTTCGTTTTACCTTGAGATCTCACCTGCTAATTTCAGTTTCCGGCTCCACCTCTTACCTCTGACCATCTATCTTCACTCCTTCTCGACTGACCAGCAAATTGTGTTATATTCTCGTGTTGAATCGTCGTGTTGCTTATCTATATATAAATACTGAATATTTTAAATATTTTTGTTTTTGGTTTTCATAAATTAAAGACCATTGCCATTAGCCTAACCTAACACTAATGGCATTATCCTTACCTTACCTTACCTTCCCTTACCTTACCTTACCTTACCTTACCTTACCTTACCTTACCTTACCTAACCTAACCTAACACTAATGGCATTACCCTTACCTTACCTTACCTTACCTTACCTTACCTTACCTTACCTTACTAACCTAACCTAACCTAACCTAACCTAACCTAACCTAATCATCTTTGCAGTCTTGGTCAAATAAAAGTGAGACATTAATATTTCTCAAACTTTCTGATGCTTTTTGTAGTTAAGTTTATGTTTGAGACACACTGAGAGAACACCTCCACTGTGTCTCTCAGTGTATGTTTGAGACACCGAGAGAACACCTACACTGTCTCTCTTAGTTTATGTTTGAGACACACTGAGAGAACACCTACACTGTGTTTCTTAAGTTTATGTTTGAGACACACTGAGAGAACACCTACACTGTGTTTCTTAAGTTTATGTTTGAGACACACTGAGAGAACACCTACACTGTGTCTCTTAGTTTATGTTTGAGACACACTGAGAGAACACCTACAATGTGTCTCTTAGTGTATGTTTGAGACACACTGAGAGAACACCTACACTGTGCCTCTTAGTGTATGTTTGAGACACTGAGAGAACACCTACACTGTGTCTCTTAGTTTATGTTTGAGACACACTGAGAGAACACCTACACTGTGTCTCCTAGTGTATGTTTGAGACACTGAGAGAACACCTACACTGTGTCTCCTTCTCTACAGTAACAATCAATACTTCATTTTCTGGAGAAATTTCCTTCTCTTTCGTCTGTTTGTTTATGTGAGCCGTCTCGTATTGAAGTAACTCCCAGATACTCCCCAGATACTCCCCAGATACTCCCCCAGATACTCCCAGATACTCCCAGATACTCCCCATATAATCCTCGATACTCCCCAGATAATCCTCGATACTCCTAGATTCTCCCAGATACTCCCCAGATACTCTCCCAGATACCCCCAGATACTCCCCAGATACTCCCAGATACTCCCCAGATAATCCTCGATACTCCTAGATACTCCCAGATACTCCCCAGATACTATCCAGATACCCCATAGATATTCCAAGACATTCCCAGATACCCCCAGATACTCCCAGATATTCCAAGGTACTCACTCATACCCCCAGACACCCCCAGACACCCCCAGATAAACCTCCAGTACACACCTGTATAAAGAACACCTCAACCCGTGTGATTATTTTACCTGTATGTCGCGTAATGATTCCATCTGTTGAGTGAAAATTATGTATTGTTAACCTGAAGTGAGTCTCTGTTTTGGCTTCTCTGATGGTCCGGGAATTAATATACTAAATGTATATGTTTTTATTTATATATGTGTTTTTTTATGTATATATATAAATTTACATATGGTGACGGGCGCGGTGTGTTGTGGTGGTGGTGGTGCGGGGCGGCGGTGGACGGACGGGCGGGGAAGTAAGTGTTCACACCACACCTTTAGGGTGGTAAGGTATACGCCACTGTTAGCCCGTGTGGTGGTGATGGTGGCTGCCTCCTACAACCTCCACACACACACACACACACACACACACACGCTCTCACTCCAAGTAACGAACGAGATAGCTTAACTGGGCAGACCTATTTGAACTAATGCTATAACTTATTAACATTATTGCCTACCTTCTCCCCTACCTCTTCTCAATTCTTAAAACTTTTTTTTCTCCTTTCAAAGATATTCCCACCTTCCCCTCCCCCTCCCCCTTCCCCCTTCCCCCTCCACCCCCCTCCCGTGTAGTATATCTTAACTCAAAATACTGTAAATATATTGTTGTTATTTTTACCACCCATTGTCGTTAATTTACGTCGCTTTGGCTTTACACGGTCAATGAAGTGCAGTTTGTGGTATTTTGGTCATATCGTCAAGTTAACTCCCGTGTTGTGGCATAGCGCAGAAAAGTCATTATTTTTTTACGCCTCACCTCACCACAACGCCCCCCTCACGCTGATGCAGAGGGGCTGATGTTGATGTTAATCGTGGCCAACGTTAACCTTAAACACAACTACACCTACTTGGAGCTGCCCGGTGTTAATTTTAGCTGAAGCATGACCTGAAAGTTCTGAATTCTCGTAAAGGTTTTTGGTAATGTGATTGAGTAAGCGAGTGCGAGGGTGTACTGCATTAGTTCTCTCTCTCGCTCTCTCTCTCTCTCTCTCTCTCTCTCTCTCTCTCTCTCTCTCTCTCTCATAGTCTAGGTATCTGGCTCCTGTTTGTTATCTGTCTATATGTACGTCTGTCATTTACTCAGAATTCAGCACAAAGCTACAAGATTAAGAAACGATTCCCTAAACTTTAATCCTCTAAGATAAATAGATAGTTTAATAGAGAGAGAGAGAGAGAGAGAGAGAGAGAGAGAGAGAGAGAGAGAGAGAGAGAGAGACATGTACTGACTAACGCACACACACACGCCGTCTCAAGACCAATACACAATTACGCCGGTTATTTATATCCTGTGCATCTTGCCGGAAGTTGCCAGTGTGTGAATTATGTTAAGATTTTTATCACCATCACGAGATTTGATCAGGTAAATCGGGGTCACCAAACCCTGTGGTAGAGACTCATAGAAAACGAGGAGTTGGAGGCTCATAGAAAACGGGGAGTTAGAGGCTTACAGAAAATGGGAAGTTGGAGGCTCACAGAAAATGGGGAAATAAAGACTCACATAAAATGGGAAGTTGTGGATGGTACAGCGACTCATTAATCAGCGGTAATTGTCGAATGTTTATCTGGACCTGATTAGAAGGAAGTGAGGAAGAGGTAAGATGGAGGTAGAAGGAGGAGGGAGGTGGAAGAGGAGAGATGGAGGAAATAGAAGGCTGAGATGGAGGTTGGCAGGGGATGGAGTGAGATTAAGGGGGAATGGGGGAGGTGGGGTGGAATAGGGGGAGGTAGAAGGGAAGGAGATAAGAAGAATAGAGAACGAAAGGAGGTGGAGAGGGAAAGAAAGAAGGAAAGGAGGTGGGAAGGAGGTGAGAAATTACCCGGTAGGAAAAAAAACCGATTGTAAGGTAAACATTAATTTTGTTTGCGGTAACGCCCGTCTTAATCTCTCTCTCTCTCTCTCTCTCTCTCTCTCTTAGTAATATGGAAAATAAAAACAATTGGAGAATAGAGACATAGTAATCGAAGGAGAAATAAGAAAAATAAAGGAAATAAAGAAGAATGGAGGAAAATGAAGAGGAGAATGAAAATAATGGCCCCCCAAAAATATCAAAAGTTTCATATATTGACGACCTGAAGTTTCTATTGGTTAAACGATTCCTCATCCACCAATCACATTTCTTTCAGAGGTCTCATAGCTGTGTGTGTGTGTGTGTGTGTGTGTGTGTGTGTGTGTGTGTGGCAGGTCCTAATTTAAAGAGACACTGATTAATATGCATCACACTAGCACAGGTACAACCCAGGAAGATTTAGATCAGTGTTAGGTTAGGTAAGGTTAGGTTAGCTTAGGTTAGTTTAAGTTTTAGGGTGTTTAATCCTCAGGTTAAACTAAGCTATCATGACTACAAGAAAAGTAATTATACTTTTTGTTACTTACAGCCAGAGATCTAAGAAGGCGAGTCAGTTATTGTTTTACTTGTTGCCATAACCGTGACGTTGTGTGAACTGCCTCTCCCCATCACACTCAGACAAGACAAATCCCGAGGAAAATAAATGAAGATTAATACCATAATAGCCGTAGAGGTTGTAAATGATCCGTGTTGTTGTTGTGTTGGTGGTGTGATGGTGTTAGTGTTGTGGTGGTGTGATGGTGTTAGTGTTGTGGTGGTGTGATGGTGTTAGCGTTGTGGTGGTGTGATGGTGTTAGTGTTGTGGTGGTGTGATGGTGTTAGTGTTGTGGTGGTGTGATAGTATTAGTGTTGTGGTGGTGTGATGGTATTAGTGTTGTGGTGGTGTGATGGTATTAGTGTTGTGGTGGTGTTGTGGTGGAGTGATGGTGTTGATGATATCGTGGTGTTGTTGTGTTAGTGTTGCAGTAACGTTACGGTGGTGTTATATTGTGCTAGTGGTGGTGTCGTAGTGGGTGTTGTGTTCCTCTACTTCAACACCTGAGCTCTTGCAACACTTATACACCGTCTCACACTCATACACCTGACAACAACTATGAAGAAAAAAATAAGAGGAACACATCTCTTTGTTTATAATCTGACAACCTCAAGCAGGTGATGTACACGGAAAGTTCTCCTGTTCGAGTGAGGAAAGACTTAGTGTAGTATTTACGAGAAAAGATTCGAGTTTTATACCATCAAGTCAATTTACTGTCGCTTAAGACACTGACAGGGAGGTGTGCGGGTGATGGTGGGTGAGCAGGAGTAATGGGAGGGAGGGGGTAATGGGGGAGTGGTAAGGGTAAGGGGGGTGGGAGGGTAATGAGAGAGGGTAATGGGGGAGGGAGGGTAATGGGGAGGGAGGAGGGTAATGGGGAGAGGGAGGGTAATGGGAGGAGGGAGGAGGTAATGGGGGGTGGGAGGGTAATGGGGGGAGGGAGGTAATGGGGGGAGGGAGGGAGTGTGGGGGGTGGGAGGTGGGGAGAGAGGAGGTAAGGGGGGGGGAGGAGTGAGGGAGGAGGGTAATGGGGGTGGGAGGGTAATGGGGGAGGGAGGGTAATGGGGGGTGTACACAAGGAGATAGTGATTGGAGGGAGAGTGGGATGTGTACTGCAAAGAAGGAGGGGGGACGTTGGGGTAAACACAGGAGATAGTAATGGGAGGAGGGTGATGAGGGTGTACCACAGGGCGAGCTGAATCCTATCTGTTGCAGGCCAGTTTTAAGCACCTATGAAGGGAATCTCACACACACACACACACACACGATGGATATAGATGATCTAATATATCAACCAGACTAAAAAAAAAAAAACTCAACCTCACCAATCTCCAAGTCCCCTCTTCACTATTACCAACCCGTACTTAATAACACAACATGAACGTGAATAATACTTATCTCATATCTGTAATTCACCCTCTGTTTTTTTTTTGAGATCCCACCCTTCATATATACCTTAACCACGCATCAACAACGAGCTTTAGGAAAATAAGACCTTTTTCGACCCATTGGTGATCAGAGAAGATCCTGACAACATCTTGATACAGGTAACCTCGGTAAGATAGATCACAGTCAAGTGTTGTGTCCAGGTTAATTGGCTCCTGCCCCCTTGGTCCTTCATTATGGACTATTAACTAAGATAAGATATCGATGGCCGGGGATTATTATAAATGAAGCCATATGCAGATGAGTGTACAAGACCTGGGGGAGGTGAGGGTTAAGGGGGTGGGGTGAGGGGAAGGTGGGGGGTACTGGTATTATAGTAGGTACCAATTATTAAAGAAACTCGATAAATTGGTTACTTTATGAAGAGTGTGTGTGTATGTGTGTGTGTGTGTGTGTGTGCGTGTGTGTGTGATTTATAAAGGGCCAATTGCGGAAGGATTGATATCGGAGTACGCGTCTGGTAGTGATCCATCATGGCCAGCAACCATTAATATGTTGCACAGGAGAGAAAGACTTGATCATCAATTGCAAGGATTTCTTTTTTCTTTTTTTTCTTTTTCGGGTGAAGAATATTTTACAGGGTGAATGAGAGGAGAAAGTTTGAAGGAATCTCTCTCTCTCTCTCTCTCTCTCTCTCTCTCTCTCTCTCACAATAACTTCCTCTGGTGATAGCAAGAGTGGTGCTAGGAAGGTCGGTGCTAGGAGGGGTAGTGGCGGTGCTAGGAGGGTGAGTGGCGGTGCTGGGAGAGGCTAGGAGGTAGTGGCGGTGCTAGGAGGGTGAGTGGCGGTGCTAGGAGGGGTAGGTGGCTAGGTGCTGGGGGGTAGTGGCGGTGCTAGGAGGGGTAGTGGCGGTGCTAGGAGGAGGGAGTAGTGGGCGGTGCTGCTAGGAAGGGGAGTGGTGGTGCTAGGAGGGTGGTGGGGAGGAGTGGCGGTGGGGAGGGGGTAGTGGTGGTGCTGGGAGGGAGTGGCGGTGCTAGGAGGGTGAGCTGCTAGGAAGGGGTAGTGGTGCTAGGAGTGGTGGTGCTGGGAGGGTAGTGGCGGTGCTAGGAGGGGTAGTGGTGGTGCTAGGAGGGTAGTGGCGGTGCTAGGAGGGGTAGTGGCGGTGCTAGGGAGTAGGGGTAGTGGTGGTGCTAGGAGGAGGAGGTAGTGGCGGTGCTAGGAGTGTGGTGGTGCTGGGAGTGGTGGCGGTGCTAGGGGGTAGTGGCAGTGCTAGGAGGGTAGTGGCGGTGCTAGGGTAGTGGTGGTGCTAGGAGGGTGAGTGGGGTGCTGGGAGGGAGTAGTGGTGCTGGAGGAAGTAGTGGCGGTGCTAGGGGGGTAGTGGTGGTGGTGCTGGAGGGAGGAGGGGTGTGGCGGTGCGGTGCTAGGAGGAGGGTAGTGGCTAGTGAGGCTAGGAGGAGGGTAGTGGCGGTGCTAGGAGGGTAGTGGTGGTGCTAGGAGGGGTGTAGTGTGTGGTGCTAGGAGGGTGGTGGCGGTGCTAGGGAGGAAGGGTGGCGGTGTGTAGTGGTGAGTGTTGTTTTCCCCCGTGGTGGTGAGGCAGCAGCGGGCGTGAGAGAGAGGGACTAATGTTGACCACCTCACAGATGGCCTCCTCCACTCACTAACCTGTAATCAACCTGAGACTTACCTGAAGGAGAAGGAGGAGAGAGATTGGTGAGACGAGAAGCCATACTGGGGGACGTGGTGATGATGGTGGTGGTGGTGAAGGTCCATTTGTGGTGGTGGTGGGTGGAGGTCCATGTGGTGGTGGTGGTGGTGGTGATGGTGGTGGTGGTGGTGAAGGTCCATTGTGGTGGTGGTGGTGATGGTGGTGGTGGTGAAGGTCCATTGTAGCATTGGTGGTGATGGTGGTGGTGTTGCCAATGTAACTCAGTCTATTGGAACAAACTATACAAGCAAGACAGAATAAATAACTAGGAACTATTTGCCATACTCACAGCCCTCACTCATACTTGTAGACGTCACCACCTCAGACACTCTCCTCATCACACTCCCTACCCTCACTACTCGCCCGCAACACACTGCTACACACACACGTCTCTGGAGCCACTCATACAATAAAGGGCTTCTCGCTAGTGAGTGGTGAAGATAGTGTTATGTTTTCCTTCTCACATACGAGTGACACTGTTGGATATGATCTTTGGCTGTCAAACAAAGCTCTTACAGTCATAAACAAGAAAGAACTACACAGTAGACAAGTACAAACAGCCACTATTCAGTCCATTGTTTACCGTGATGAGATGTATCAAGTAAAACATGTATATAAAGTAAGCACTAAGATCAGTAGACCACAAGATGTTCAGACTAAGGTTAGGATATAAGTACCTCTAGCAGTATATCCCTCACACGAAATGTAAAGTGTGTGGCCAGACATACGGCCACACACTCTGGCAGTATGCCCCTCATGCAGATGCGAACAACACAAAATGTAGTGTGTTGGCAGATATATGGCCACACACAACAATACTACGTCTTAGATTGTGAGAAAATAGAATCCTTCGGGGACAGGTCGAAGTAAACTGCGTGTACAGTGACAGAACACTTTACTGTGGCTGATAAGATAGCTGATACCTTGAGACTGTGTCCATATTTTGCATCAAGTATATACTGTATATAAACGATCTGATACAGTGAACACACCACCCACACCACCCACACCACCCACACCACCCACATTACCCACATCATCTCCCCACTCCCCTGCTCCCCATCTCCCCATCTCCCCACTCCCCTCCTCCCTCTCACGCTTCATCTCCCCTCCCTTCCCAACACCTCCTCCCCTCCCTGATCCCCTTCTTCCCTCTCATTCACCAACACCCTCTACCTCCTCTCACCCCTCCCTTCCTGCTTCCCCACCTCACCTCCCCTCCCCACTCCTCCCTCCCCTCCCCACCTCTCCTCCCCGATGTCTTCAGGTAACGTGTGATCGGTAACTGGGGGTGTAATTAATGACATCTGGTGGACTGAAGCGTTATTGATAATTAAATGGTAATTGTTGTTATGAAGGTAGACGTCATTTAGTGGGCAGGTCAAAGCGGATATGAACTTCCCTACCCGCCTGAGGCAACCAGGAAGGAAAGTCTTTTAGGCCTACCTTCACCGGGTGGATGGGCGGGCTGGTGGGTGGGTGGATGGGTGGGCGGGTGGGTGGAAGAGTCATAGTGGGTCAATGTGGGTAGGTTAGGGATTTTTTTATTGTTGTTTAATACGTGGATGTGTCTGCAGTCACCATTAGTCACCATTATTTAGTCACTATTATTAAGTCACCATTAGTCATCACCATCAGTCGCCATCATTAAGTCACTATCATTGTCACCATCAGTCGCCATCATTAAGTCACTATCATTGTCACCATCAGTCACCATCATTAAGTCACTATCATTGTCACCATCAGTCACCATCATTAAGTCACTATCATTGTCACCATCAGTCACTATCATTAAGTCACCATTAGTTACTACCATCAGTCACAATCATTAAGTCACCTTCAGTCACTATCATTAAGTCACCATTAGTCACCATCATTAAGTCACTATCATTAAGTCACCATCAGTCACCATCATTAAGTCACTATCATTAAGTCACCATTAGTTACCACCATCAGTCACAATCATTAAGTCACCTTCAGTCACTATCATTAAGTCACCATTAGTCACCATCATTGAGTCACTATCATTAGGGGTGACTCGAGGCAATACGTCAGAGGGAGTAATGACCCGCCTTGCGGTTACGCCTCTGATCAATTAGTTAGTCTGTAATTAATTAGGACACAGGTGATTGTACCTACCTGTTCCAGACGGTCATAAAAGAGTGCGATGGGGATTTCTTATATTGCACCATCGTGTATGCAACAAACATCAGCCTTGACCCAGATAGATGGATGGAAACACATAACTTCATCCCCATCTTCTTCCACACACACACACACACACACACACACACACACACACACACACACACACACACACACGATAACTGAAATGAGGTGATTAACCCTCTTCCTTCTTCCTTCCCTCTTCTCTCCTCCTCCCAACACCCCCAAGTCAGAGCGGATATCGTGATATCTGTCCTTGAGTTTGAAGACCCGAAAGATTACACCAAATTATGCGGTCGGCCCCTTAATATAACAAATTTGAATACGAATGTTTGAAAATTCTAACTCAGACTTCCCATAAGAGTTATATATTCGACGTGTGATGGTTGCACTCGACTGTAATTATCAGGGGGCAGAAGACATACGCGGGTGAGACTCAAATGAAACTAGAATTTTATGTTTGTGGGGGAGATATATTTCTTATGAGGAGGAGGAGAAGGAGGAGAGGGGGTGTTATCATCCTAGTGTGATTGTTGCAAGGAGGAGGGGATGGTGGTGGGGTGTGGTGGGGTGGAGGAAGAAGAGGGAGAAGGGAAGGGAGGGGAAAGAAGAGGCAGGTAGGGGTGGAAGAGGAGGAAGGAGAGGTGGTGGAGGAGGAGGAAGGAGAGGAAGTAGTGGAGGAGGAGGAGGAGGATGAGAGGGAAGGAAAAGTCATTAACCTGTGATCACCTCCCCCCCCCTCCCCCTCTCTATTCTCAAACTCGTGAGGGAAATAACGTGTTTTGTTCCTGTTTTATACCTGTTTTATTCCTGTATATTACGATCAAGTACATCTCATTTACGGCCAAATATTACTAATAAATAATATATACATTATTTTCAACGATAAATTAAAATCGTCTCTCATAATAACTTTTATTCCACCCCCCCAAAAAAATCGTGTTAATTTCTTTCTCATCGTAATTCATTAATAAACACAAACCTGACTTAGGTAGAGTCTCTGTATAATATTGCCCATCTTGCCTTTTTTTTATTGTTGTTTTTACTTTATGAATATATTTAAAAAAAGCTTAATCAATACGTTCTCTTTCAACTACGAGTGAAAAAATTTACCTTACACCGTCTGAGAATCCGGAGTCGAGGTGGGGATAAATGAAGGAAGCCGGAGGAGGGAAGGGAGGGAAGGGGAAGGAAGGGGAGGGAGGGGGGTAGGAGAGGATGAAGGGCAGGAAGGAGGAGAGTTGAGAGTAGAGGTGTGAGGGACAGGGGGATGGGGAGGGAGAGGAGGAAGGGGAGAAGAGAGGGGAGGAGTAGGGGTTGGGAGAGGAGGAAGGGGGGAAGAGGGGAAGGGTAGTGGTGGGAAGGGGGAAGGGAAAGATGATGTCAATGTTCTTGGTGTATTGCGTTAAGTGAGAGAGAGAGAGTAGGAGAGAGAGAGAGTAGGAGAGAGAAGGAGAAGGAGGGAGAAAAGGAGACAGAGAGGGGGGATGAATAGAGAGAGAAAATGAAAAGAGAGAGAGAGAGAAGAGAGAAACATGAGAAAAAAGAGAGAGGAGAAAGCTATAAAATGAGAAAAACATCAACAAGATAGAGAAAAAGAGAGAGACAGCACATCTCTCTCTCTCTCTCTCTCTCTCTCTCTCTCTCTCTCTCTCTCTCTCTCTCTCTGTCTCTCTCTCTCTCTCTCTCACACACAACAATGCACAACACTGAGAAAACCTTGACAATATAATACCTTAATTAGTATTCCATTTACAGGTAAGGAAACACCGTATCTCTCACCTGTCATAAGACTCCGTTAGCGAGAGACTGATAGATTAACGAGATAAGACCCAGAATGTAAAGTTTTCATTGGCTAATCTTTATAATCACCTGTTTATCGATTGACTAGTTAGCTCTTAAATGCCTCTCAACAGCTGTTCTCTCGATGACGTCACTACATTGTTTGACGTCACTACATTGTTTGACGTCACTACATTGTTGTGTTAAGATTTAATTTTTTTTCTTCTAATTTGTAGTTTTTTTTTTATTTATTATCATTTGGTTATTTATTTTATTAACTCATTTATTTTTTTCGTTTATTTACTAATTAATTTTTACATCACAGGAATATATTGATTAAAAAACTCCTATGGTTAGGTTAGGTTAGGTTAGGTTAGGTTAGGTTAGGTTAGGTTAGGTTAGGCTAGGTTAGGTTAGGTTAGGTTAGGTTAGGTTAGGGTCCAATACAAGGCAGTGTAGTGACCCCGAGGAACAAACACATCAACAAAACACAAACACACAAACACACACAGACACACCTGAGCATCAAAACAACACCAGTCGAGGTAGAGTGACGTGGGCAGGTGAATTAGACCAATTAAATGAGACAAGACACTGTGACGTCAGAATGTGAACTCGACCAATTACGTGAATCAAAACACCGTGACGTCACTGTAGATAAAATAGGACCACTAGGGAAAAAAAAACATAAACAAAGTAAATAGATCGGAAATTTCCCTATTAACCCTAATTTTCTAAACTATTTTCCCTATTTACCCTATTTTCTAAACTATTTTCCCAATTTTCCCAATTTTTCTAAACTATTTTCCCTATTTTCCCCCGTTTTGTATAATTACTTCCCCTACATTTCTTCCCCCTCCTGTCTAATTTTGTCTTCCTTTTCCTCCATACTTTTCTATCATTTTCCCCACCCCATTTCCTTCTCTTCCCTACTTACCTTTTCCTTTTTTTCCCTTTCTTACCTGATATCCTACCTACTTTCCCCTTTTCTCCCCATAGAACATGACAGCAAAACGGCTAAAAATACACAATAAACAGAGATGTATGTATGTATGTATGTATGTATGTATGTATGTATGTATGTATGTATGTATGTATGTATGTATGTATGTATGTATGTATGTATGCCTGCCAAACCCAGTATATAAGACCCATCAATCGCCTTTGGGAAACACGTACCGTTCCAGGTTGGTTCAGGAAACACTTAAACTTTTATAACCAGATATTTATTAAAATTTATAGGACAAGTAAAGACGGTGGTGGGCGTTCTTGGGTAATCTGCGAGGCTCGGGTCATTTGCATTGCATGTTATGGATTCATGTCCAATCATAGCACCATAAAGTGACCAATTCTCCTCAGGGTTCCTTTTTGGCTCGAACCCGCTGTACGGTCTCTCTCTCTTTTCTTTCGGCCAAATATCACGTATTTATTTATTGCTTCTTTGCCTCAAAATAAAGGAGGATAGCCAGGTGGTGCTCTCTCTCTCTCTCTTACGTCATGCCCCTTCCTTCCTCCTTCCTTCTCCTGGCCTTTTGTCTTTGATTCTCTTATTTGTTCACCTTCCTGTTGTTCCGCGTCCTCTCCCTTCCCTTCCTCTCTCTCCCTCCCTCTCCCCCCACATACATACATACATACATACATACACAGTACAGTTAGCCATGTAAGTATACAGCGAGAGTGGCCATTAAACCGTGGCCAATCTTAATACATTAACAATGAAGGAAATAAAGACCTGACCACGTTCCATCCCCCTGCCAATACCCCCTGATACCCCCTTCCCCCTTAAAATCCCCCTGACCCCCCCTTTCAACCTCCTCATTAACGCCCTTCCCCCTTAATATCCCCCTGACCCCTCTTTTTCCACCCCCTCTTCCTCCTTAACACACCCTCCTTCACCTCCTCCTTCCTACCTCCCCCTCAACAGTCCCCCTTTATTACCATCCCTTTAACAGTCCCCTTAACCCCTTAATACTTACTCTCCCTCCCTTAACCCCTGACTAATCTCCCTTAACATACATCACCACCCCCTTCAGCACCTCCTTCTGCTTCCTCCTCCTTCCTCTATCACCTCTTTCCCACTCCTCCCCTTCCTTTCCTTCCTCCTTTTCCTCCTCTCTTTCAGCACCACAGAGGGGTTCTGTGTGGCGGCGGGGGGGAGGGGGGAGGGAGGGGGTTAGGGGTTACCTTGAGGTCAGGGAAGAAGCGGTGAGAGTTAGAGAGTGAGAGTGTGAATTGAGTGAGTGGGGGGGAGAGGGAGGTGGAGTGGGGAGTATTGGTGAGTGAGAGGAAGGATGTGTTTACGATGTGTACCTCCAGACCTAACCTAACCTAACCTAACCTAACTTAACTTAATATGACCTCAGGTAAAATAACATAATTTAACCTATCCTAATTTATTCTAACCTAACCTAACCCTTATGACCGAAGTGTATTAGGATTAGATTCCTTTAGAACTCAGACCCATTAAAACTTTACGAGTGTTTTGAGGAATTTTAATCCAGACGTTACCTGTGTTCTAACCCTCATCAAAGTGGGTTCTCGTGGATAATGGCGTCTCAATCAATAATTACAGTTGGAGGGTAATTAGCGTAATTATGGATTAGAAACAAAGACCTAATTAGTTACTTAATCTACGTATTGTTCATTATTTTGTGATATAATTAAACGGTGACGTCAGAAAATATGAATTATGTCTCAGGTGTTGTCATTAGTCAGATATTAATGACAGGTGTGTGGGGTAATTTGTGTTATTAGTGATATTGTTGTTCCGGGTATACACACACACACACACACACACACAAACGCACAAACACACAGGAGCAAGTGTTAGTGAAGGTATTGTACACACACACACACACGCACACACACACACAGGATGCAAGTGTTAGTGAAGGTATTGCACACACACACACACACACACACACACACAGGAGCAAGTGTTAGTGAAGGTATTGTACACACACACACACACACACACACACACACACACACACAGGAGTGCAAAGAAGGGAAGGTATTGTACACACACACACACACAGTGAGCAAGTGTTAGTGAAGGCATTGTACACACACACACACACACACACACACACACACGTGAGCAAGTGTTAGTGGCTGTATTGTACACACACACACACACACACACATACACACACACACACACACACACACACACACACACACACACACACACACACACACACACACACACACACACAGGAGCATAGTGGCTGCACAGCCACACACACACACACACACACACACACACACACACACACACACACACACACACACACACACACACACACACATCGTCGTCCTCTTCGCCAGCTGGACGTAATTAAGCTCACATATACAGACATTGTCGCCAGACGATAACTCACTGGCGGTGACCACATTACTCCATTAAATTTCAACTTGAAATGATAACATACAGCGTAATGACCAAGTCCTATGTCAAGGAACCTTAGCTATGATGAAGAAGAATTGAGAGCATCGGCACACACCACGCAAGGCAGTACCCACCACAGGACTATAAGACCCAAGATACTGTCCTTAATGTGAGGGGGTTTTCGACCTTGTGGGAGTGAGCGATGATAGCAGTTTGTTGCCCCACATCCGCCGCCTCATAAGAGCCCGAAGCATAACGAGCGCTCAAGTATGATTTAGCAGCAGTTGAGCTCGTCCTCATTGCCTAATCATTGTGTAATAAAATATGTCAGTGTAGAAATACGAGCAGAGAGTAACCAAGGACAATTATTTTGTCCGTCCGAGCCCCAGTTTGATGGTATGAGGGAATTTTCGGTTCAGTGAGTAAAGAGGAAGCCATCCCACCATACTCGATAAGGATGGTAACCTCACTGTGTTGTGGTGGGAGTATGAACCTTAAGTCCACCTGTAGCTTGTGCCTGGGAGATCTCGTGGGAGGAAATTTGTTTTGGGAATTTTGTAAAATCACACTTTTGAGAATTCATTTGTTAGGGAAAACGTACGATTGTTATTAATCATATCGAGTTGAGGTGTGGTGGTGGTGTTGGTGGTGGTGGTGGTAGTGATTGTTGTTGTTGTTGTTGTTGTAAAAGTAGTAGTAGTAGTAGTAGTAGTAGTAGAAGAAGTAGAGACTCATCTACAACAGGGATCACACACACACACACACACACACACACACACACACACCTTACAGAGAGGCAGGAGGCAGAAGCAGCTCACATAATTCTCCCGCTAAATTACTAATATAAAAAACACAAGCACACACAGACACACACACACACACACAGACACACAAAATAACAAGCCCTGAGCTCATGTTTGTAATCTTAACTCTGAGATAATTATTTCCCTCTTATTGTCTGTCTGTTTGCCTGTCTGTCTGTCTGTCTGTCTGTTCACATCTGTTCTTGTCTGTCTGTCTGTCTGTCCCATGACATTCACGTGGGGGGGGGAATAATAAGTAAATGTATATATATATATATTGATGAAGAGAAGGCATACAATGTTGACAAAATAACCTGGAAATGTTTTTGGGGGGTGTATTATCTGGCATCGTCTATTTCAAGGTCATGTAGGCGAGGGAGGATTGAATTTTTAACACCTATTTACTGTGAGTTTTGTTATGTGTTATTCTGACGTTTAATAGATGATGAAAACAAACGTTCATAAGCTTTAAATCAATCACATTTATGACCCGTAATTAGGTGGGGCAACAGAGGAGGGAGGGAGGTAGGGGGTGAGGGGATGGAGGGGGGTGAGGAGGATGGAGGGAAGGGAGGGGATGAGGTAGGGGGTGAGGGATGGAGGTTCGGGGTGAGGGATGGAGGTAGGGGTGAGGGGATGGAGGCAATGGGTGTGGGGATAGAGGTATGGGTGAGGGGATGGAGGTAGGGGTGAGGGGATGGAGGGGTGTAGGGGTGGAGGGGATGGAGGTGAGGGATGGAGTGTAGTGAGGGATGGAGGTACGGGGTGAGGGGATGGAGGTAGGGGTGGAGGGATGGAGGCATGGTGGGAGGGGATGATATAGGGGTGAGGGGATGAGGTAATGGTGGGATAGAGGTACGGGTGAGGGGATGGAGGTAGGGGTGAGGGGGATGAAGGTAGGGGGGTGAGGGGGATTGGAGGTAGGGTGAGGATGGAGGTACGGGTGAGGGGATGGAGGTACGGGTGGAGGGGATGGAGGTATTTAAGAGGGATGATAGGGTGAGGGATGGAGGTACGGGGGTGGGGGATAGAGGAGGTATTTAAGAGGGATGGATAACAAGAGGGATGGAGGTACGTGAGGGGATGGGGTTAGTGAGGGGATGGAAATAAGAGGGGATGGAGGCATGGGTGAGGATGGAGGCTGGGTGAGGGATGGAGGTACGGGGTGAGGGACGGATAAGTACGTGTTGTGATGGATAGTAATGTGAGGGGCAGATAGTGAGGACTGAGTGGCAGGTGGAGGCCAATGATAAGGAGGAGTATGGTAGAACAGTCCACTAACTACCCAGCTATTTCCTAGTTGCCGTCGTCTCGGTAATTGGGTGATTGACAGTGGCGAAACATCACGACCTTCTGTCTCTTAACGACTGTCTAGACGTTCCTTAGTGAGTCTCTTACGATCTCTCTACGGTCACCCAGACAGTGTATGATACTTCCCCCTTTGTGGAGGTACTGTCGTGGAGTACAAGTCACTGTATTCTGATTTAATTGAAGTACTTTCTTTAACTGTACAAGTCACTTTATACCTTGTACTTTCCGTGTATACACTTCTCCCCCATGTACTTTCATCCAATTGAAGTATTTACCTTAAGTGTACAATTCACTTGAGATACAGTACAGGTGCCTCCAGGTGTGATGTTAACCCCTCCCCCCTACCCTGCCGTGCCTCCCTTGGTCATGTGGCACTGTGGCACTACTCGTGTGGCTAGTATAGGGAACTGACTGTTAGAGCTGTCTCCTAGTACTTGTTTTGGTTAGTTTTTTTTTATACGTGTATTAGTATTTGAAAGAACAATTTTCAACGGGAATAAGACATAGATTGTTGTCTGTAAACACCCCCTCCCTCCAACCCCCCTCCTCCTACTCCTCCTTCCTTCATCCCCATCCTTCCCCTCCCATCCCCTTCTCCCTTCCTCCTTCAGGCGTAATTTACCTTCTTCTCCCCTCTTCTAAGTTACCGTTATCCCTCTATCCCCACCCTCCCTTCCTTCTCCTCCCCCAGGCTTCTTTCAACCTCCTCCTCCTCCCCCCAACATAGTCCATCCACTTGCATATTGATAATTTACGCGTTCAATAAGTAACTACTACTCTTGGGAATTGTTACGCACACACAAAAACCTGTGTAAATGACTTCTACAGATGCCCACATACACACACACACACACACACACACACACACACACACACACACACACACACACACACACACTGCAGCATTACGTGGGAATAAGCAACCTGTTCTAATACTCTGGACCAAGCGAGGGTTATAATTGACGTCAACAACTATCGAACTAATCAGAGAAATGGATAACGTCACAGGCAACGTCATAAACTTTTCGACCATTCAGAGACCGGGTATTCTCAATGACCCGTGTCGTCACCCTCACTTGGGCCAATCATTGAAGACGTAGAGGTTTGATTTCACGGTTCATCAGGTAGGAAGGGTCATGATCACCAGGTAGGAGGTCCATTAAATCAAGAGTTTCATAATCACCAGGAGAGAGAGAGAGAGAGAGAGAGAGAGAGAGAGAGAGAGAGAGAGAGAGGTAGACAGGTAGGCAAGTAAGGCAGGTAGACAAGCAGGAAGCCAGGTAGGTAGACGGGTAGGTAAGTAGGTAGGCAAGTAAGGCTATAGGTAGGCAGGTAGCTACGTAGACAGACAGGTAGGTGAGGCAGGTAAGACAGACAACAAAGGTGTGATTCTCGTCAGCCAATGTACCTTTAACTCCCAGGTGTTGGCAGATGGTGTACCCTAATGACCACAAGAGCGACGATGATGGTGGAAAGCATATGTTGGCCACTACCTCCATCTCCCTCCCTCTCCCTCGCTACCTCATCCCCTTCCCTCTCCCTCTCCCTCACTCCCTCCCCTCTCCCTCACTCACTATCCTTCCCTCCATCTCCCTCTCCCCCCCCTTCCTCACCCCCCGTCTCCTTCACTCCCTGCTCCTCCCTCCATCTTCTCCCTCTCCCTCCCCCTCCCGCCCTTACTCCCTCTACCTCCTGCCCCCATTCCCCCACCTCCCCACTCCTCCCTCCTCCCTTCCTCCCGCCCTATCCCCACTCCCTCCTTTCTCCCTCTACCTCCCTCCATTACTCTCTCTACCTCCCTCTATCTCCCTCCTTCTCCAGCCCTCCCTCACTCCATCTCCCTCACTCTCCCTCACTCCATCTCCCTCACTCTCCCTCACCCTCCCTCTCCCAAGCTGTATGGTATCCACTAACTGGTCTGATGTAGTGATACTTGCTCACTCTGTCTCGGTTACATATATATTAACGACACAAGTAAAGTTTTTTTTTTTGTTATTTGCATATGTGTGTTGTTGACTTTTGTTGTTGTTGTGTTTGTTTGTTTGGTCAGATGAATTGTCCAGGTTGACGATTGTAACGTATGATAATGTCAAGTACACTTTAGTCGCTTATCTCTCTATAATTTTTTTTGCTGTTTTTGTTAACTTAATATTGTGTTACCTGTGATATTTTTTTTTACCTTGATAATGTGTTACCTTTATATTACGTTAATTTGACATTATTTTTACCTTGACGGAACACACACACACACACACACACACACACACACACACACACTAACACGAATATCATACTCCCACATTCTTTAAATAACGAAACAAAACCTCACTACCGTCTTCATCATCTTATCACACACTTCCTTCCACTGCACACAATTATTCCTCGCTCTCACAATTCGGTTATCGTAGCTATAATTGTTGAGTGGATATATCGTATTTATGGAAAAGAAAGCACTGGTACTATGTGTGTGTGTGTGTGTGTGTGTGTGTGTGTGTGTGTGTGTGTGTGTGTAAGACTTGAGGTTGCAAGAACGAGTTTGGAAACACACAAATGAAAACATGGAACGACAATTGTATCTGCGTTTGGTATTGTGTAATGAGAGAGAGAGAGAGAGAGAGAGAGAGAGAGAGAGAGATTTTTTTCTTTTAAACGAATCAAAATATTAAGACCCAGTTGACTTTGTTTGGCCAGTAACTACATTGGTTAAAGTCATTCGTATTTACCAAGGAATTAATACAAATATTTTCTGTTTAATGGAGAGAATAAATGTATATTGTTTATAAGGATGGAGTGTGTGTGTGTGTGTGTGAGTGTGTGTGTGCGTGCGTGCGTGTGTGTGTGTGTGTTACTACTGAACATAAGATAACTTTAATGTGTCCCTTACATGTTATTATGGACGTTTATTTATGATCACTCAACGACCTGGATTTAAGACAGCCACCAGCCATCCCACTTAATAACTTATACTCTATCATTTAAGAAGATTACTACGACTCCAATCAGAACCCGGAATTAATGAACCACGACGGAAGCTTCTTTGGAGACTCGAGTCTTTAATTAGCTCTCTCCTGGATTGATCACTAAGGCTCGTTACCTTGTCGGGGATTTGTTAAGTTATGGCGATGAGCTGGATTATTATTGTGGTCAGGTATGGTGAGGGGATATGGTGGTTGATGGTGAGGGGATATGGTGGTTGATGGTGAAGGGGGTGTGATGGTTGATGGTGAAGGGGGTGTGATGGTTGATGGTGAAGGGGTATGGTAAGTGTTAGTAAGGGTATATGGTGGGTTAGGTTAGGTTAGGTTAGGTTAGGTTAGGTTAGGTTAGGTTAGGTTAGGTTAGGTTAGGTGTAAACATTTCTTCAAACAATCGTCCTTGAAAATTCTCTCTCATGAAATACTGGGAGGCGGAGTGTTAAGACAAATATGCAGGACTTGGTTTTATAATTGCAGATTTTTCGGAAGTTTGAGTAACACATGAAAGTTAAACGTGGATGTGGAATCTTATGACGGGAGTGGGTGTAGAGGCTGAGACCCACCAAGGAGGAGTGATTTTGTCTCTTTACGTGAGGAGGAACTGTAGAGGGGGGGAGAGGGAGATGTGTTTGGAGTGACGAGTAAGATATCAATATGAGCGGGAAGAGGAACAGCGTGAGGAAAGAGAGAGAGAGAGAGAGAGAGAGAGAGAGAGAGAGAGAGAGAGCAGCTAGCATACGTCTCACTGGTTTACACCCATCTTGTGTAAGCAGGATGTTACTTATGTGTCCATCTGGTCTGTTCTCTATCACTCGTATTGCCAGCTGTTTACTAAACATTCACAGCTCTTTGGATACGTCATTGGGCATTTCCTGCTGCAGGCATCCTTGTACCCGGGGGATTCTTTTATGCTTTTTGGGGAACTTAATAGGCATAAAGAACCCAATGGACGCCTGGTAGTGTTGGTGATGGGTGGTGATGGTGGTGATGGGTGATGGTGATGGTGTTGGTGGTGTTGGTGGTGATGGGTGATGGTGGTGGTGTTGGTGGTGTTGGTGATGGGTGGTGATGGTGGTGATGGGTGATGGTGGTGGTGTGTGTTCTGCATAGGGGTGTTGGTGGTGATAGTGGTGATGGGTTTTCTGCTTGTGGTGGTGGTGGTGACTAACACAAACAAGACCCTACAACCTAATTCACAGCAATAGACAACATTACATTTCCTCACAATAAGAACGCATCATACTGCCTCACTTAGATAGGATACCAAGATAGTGGACTAAAACACCCCTCTTCAATAACTCCCACTGCTAAATTACGTAGGATAACTTACTCATAGGAATCACTCTTTAACAACCCGGGTGTGAACGATTAGGGTGGTGGGGGTGGGGAGGAGAATGAGTGGAAGGACGTTCACCCAGAATATCCAGACGCGGCGTGAGGTCGTGTTAAGGATGAAACTCATATATCAGAGACAGGATCACATCATCACATCGATACTGTTTACTCTGACGGGGCGATATATGACCAGGGATGTTTCTTTGTCTCACTGTTGGGTAACACGCTCCCACGCCACCGTCACACTGTCGTCACACTATGTTAAGTCAGGGTGTTATGGTCGATCAATACAGTGTTACAGCATATGGTCACAGTGTATTACTCTATTCCATCACAGTGTTACAGTCATAGTTTCACACACTACCGTCATAGATACAGATGTAAATTACAGGTACAGGTGTAAATTACAGGCACAGGTGTAAATTACAGGTCCAGGTGTAAATTACAGGTACAGGTGTAAATTACAGGTCTAGGTGTAACTTACAGGTCCAGGTGTAACTTACAGGTACAGGTGTAACTTACAGATACAGGTGTAACTTACAGGTCCAGGTGTAAATTACAGGTCCAGGTGTAAATTACAGGTACAGTAAGTTCCATATGGTGATATAATTGTCATGGTGGGACCTTAATTAACATAACCTAGATTCTCTACTTACCTCAGTGTGTGTGTGTGCGTGTGTGTGTGTGTGTCCGTATGTATGTATGTATGTATGTATGTATGTGTACAGGTAATATACCACACCTGGCCAATCACCACCTGTGTATGCAAAACATTAAACAAACATCATTAACACCAAAACAAATCAACAATAAATCAACCAATCAACCAAAATCAACCGTCACATTAATAAACAACCTCTCAATAAACAACTATGTCAACCACTACCACTGTGAAGCCTTCTTGGGGGGGGGGGGTTCAATTCCCTATAGGTTCCATCCTTTTAGGGGTTCAGATTACACTTAGAGATGGAGGGTGTCATGAAGGTGGCAGTGACATGACATGACAGGCGAGGCGTCGACTATCTGTCCACCGATCATAAACAAAACTGAAATGTAAATAAGGATAAAGAGGAGTAGGGGAGAAGAGGGAGAAGAGGGAGAAGAGGAGAAGAGGGGAAGAGGAGAGAGATAGGATGATAATTGACGTCTAATTTTCTGGGTTTAATGTCTTTTTTTTTGTCTGTAAGGAGAGAGATGAAGATACATACATACGCACATACATACATACATGTTATAGTCCCGGGTATCAAAAAGAATTACCAATCCTTCCTTGTGAGACTCCCTTCCCTTCCCTCCTCCCTCCCCCCTCCCTCCCTCCCTCCCTCCCCTTCCCCTCCCCCTCCTCCTTTCCCTCCCTCCCTTCCTCCCTCCCTCCCTCCCTCCCCCACGTATTGTATACAAGAGTTTGAACGTTCCTCATACCTTCCTTTCCTCCTCTCTCTCCCTCCCTCTCTCCCTCCCTCCCTCCTTCCTTCTTCCCTCCCTCCTCCCTCCCTCTCCTCCTCCCCCTCCTTCCTTCCTCCCTCCCTCCCTCCTCCCTCCTCATATATACTCAAGAGTATGATAGTCTTTCACCCTCCCCACTCCTCCCTGTGGACTATCAGACCGCCCCTACTGGGAACTGGATTTATTTCGCTAACGCCTTTATGCGATCATTGGGCCATTACTGCCTTGAGTCTGGCAGGTCAGTAGTGAGTCAGGCCAGAGATACTCGAGTCTATTTTAAGGTCAGGTAATACAAGGAAAGGTTAACATACTCTATTGCCGCCATGTTAAACGTTCTTATTTCCTTTCCTGCTAAATGGAGGAAGAAAAAATGATGGGGGGTTTTTGATTACGTATAGATCAGTGTTGTTTATAAGTGATGGGGAGGGGAGGGGAGGGGGAGGGAAGGGGATGGGGAGGGAAGGAGATGGGAGGGAAGGAGATGGGAGGGAAGTGGAAGGGAGGGAAGGGGAGAATGACCAAAATAATCAGTACTTTATGACGTTGTAGTTACCTGGGTATATTATATAATGGGTCAGTGAAGGTAAATTAAATACAGGTTGATGAATAGGTATGATTGTTTGACCTTACTTAACAACCTTTTAAGTAAATACTGTAGTGATTTACTTATGAGACAACAATTTAACATGCTATATACTTTTCCTTCAAGATATTTATGACCGAAGTTAATTAAATGGCACTGTTTTAATGGCATGGTTTAATTGGCTCTGATTACTCCATCCTGTTGATATCATTACCGTGTAGAGAAATGTACCTGTAATTTTACCTGTGTCTGTAACTTTACCTGTTAATTAGTCGATCATACCTGTGTGGGATAGAGGGTATGATAAAATTTCTCTGTGTTTTCTCTTCCCTATCCCTCCTATCTCCTTTCTTCCCCCATCCTCTCCTTTTGATTCTTCCTCAGTCCTCATCGTCTTATCCTCCCCATTCCTCATTCTCCCTCATCCCCATCAACCACATCCTCCTCCTCCCATCTTCCCTTCACACTCTCTACGTCTCTCACCATCACCCTTTACCATTCCTTTTCATTCCTCCTCCCCCTCCTTTACCATTCTCTCTCAATCACCTCCTTCATCATTCCCCATTCCCATGACTCCTTACCCCCATTCACAACTTCCCCATCAACTCACCCCTTCATCATCTTCTTCAACCATTCCCCATCCCAACCATCACCCACCAACCCATTCCATCTACCCCACCCTACCTCTACCCGCACCCCACCACCATTAAACCTCCACCATTCCCCCCTACCTCCATTCCCCCATCACCACCATTCCCCCTACCTCCATTCACCCATCACCACCATTCCCCCCTACCTCCATTCAACACCCATCACCACCATTCCCCTACCTCCATTCCCCATCACCACCATCCACCAGTCCACTCCAAACTCCACCCCCTCCTCACCTCTACCTCCCTCACCCAGCCTATACCTTTAACTCCCCACCCCCCCCCCATACCCCCATCACCCCCATCACTAGGCCATTATAACAGCCTCCCACTGACCCATAATAAAATAAATGAGACACTATATCCCGCTGTGTGATTTAGTGGATCTGTGGCCGGATAGATATACTGAAATCAATTATATCAGGCGAAAATAACGGCCGGATGGGTTAATGGTAACTAATTCTCTCTCTATCTTATTTCTCATTCTTTAGTTTTGAGCCTTGATTGTTTTTGTTTTTTTAAGAAAGTGGAGAGAAAGAGAGAGAGAGAGAGAGAGAGAGAGAGAGAGACAGAGAGAGAGAGAGACAGAGAGAGAGAGAATAGGTAAAAGGATGAGAGGGAGGGAGAGAAAGGAGAGAGAGGAATCCCTTATATGCTTCTCTCTTTCCATCAATTGAATCACCTGAAGATTATACCGTAGTTAATTCCACCTGATGATTAAATACCTTAACCTAACCTAACCTAACCTAACCTAACCTAACCTAACCTAACCTAACCTAACCTAACCTAACCTAACCTAACTTTCCCTTCTTCCCTTCATGGTGATTATGGTTGATCTAGTAATTACCTGTTATCTGTTACCTGTTAAATGCTAAATTACCCTGCGTGACCCTTAGATGACCCCTAGTTAGCTCTAAGATTGACCTGGAATCTCCCCAAATGACCTTACATGACCCAGGCTCCCATCAGAACGCCCCAAAGGACAGGCAGATAACCCTGAATGACAGCAGGATATTCTTCAGATGGTCTTAGACTATACCTGCCGCCAGACTCTCAAAGACTCCTAAGTTAAATTGGATCACCTGAAGATTAACCCACCAGCTAATTTTACCTTATGATTAACCTTCTTAAAGCTAACCTAACCTAACCTCGGGGGTGTCTAATCTTCAGGTGACCTGGATAAAATTGCAAAAAAAAAATGCTTAAGAATTCGGGTCATGAGAGAGAGAGAGAGAGAGAGAGAGAGAGAGAGAGAGAGAGAGAGAGAGAGAGAGAGTCACAGCTGACCTCCGTTTAAGTCTCCCTAGTGACGTCATGACACCTCCAACTGACCCCCTGACCCCCTGACCCCCCCCTCCCTCCTCCACCATCAATGCTCCGGCACCAGCAGAAGCCCCGGTGACTAATACATCAGACTTAGGCATCAAAAGCCTTATAATTATGCTCGCTGGAGTCTAATTTCAATGATCTTTTACGAGGTTAAGCCGCCGGGCTGGATACACTGATTGCTGACCTAATCCATGTGCGCGAAATCTGACTGTCACTTTAAACCAACACACGACTTTGTTTTGTCTTCTGGTTTATGTCCTGAAGGAAGTTTAGATAGAGACATGAGTCGGTTCTGTCCTCTGGTTTATATTGGTTTAGATGAAGGTATGATTCGGTTTTGTTCTCTGGTTTATGTCGGTTTAAATAGAGACATGACTGTTTTTGTCCTTTGGTTTATATATTGGTTTAGTTAAAGATATTATATTGGTTTATTCTTTTTTATAATTATCTTTAAGAAGGTTTAACTAAACATATTATTTTGTTTTGTCCTTTGTTTTATATCGTGGGTATGGTTTAACTGACCGCGTGACTGTTTTATCTCCTGGTTTAATAAAATTATACGGTGTTTCTTTGTTACATCATGGTGGTTTATATTCCAATAGGGGTTTAAAAGACTTTGACTGTCGTGTGTCGTGGTTTAAATATCTCTGTTTGACTCGGTTTAAATCCTTACTAAATTGTTTGGTTTATCTTGTGGTTTATACCCCGAACTTCTCTTGGGTTTAATTTGGTGGTTTAAATCCCTGAAGGAGGTTTAACTTAACACCCTACTCTCCTACATACACACAGGTACACACACGTACATACATTCATACAACATACTATATACGTACACAAATTGAGATACATACACACAGGTAGACACATACATACACATACTGTATATACTTACACATAGATAAATACATACATGCACATATATACGTACACAAACTTGGATACATACACGCATGAGGAGACAAACGCAAAGACACACACACACACACACACACACACACACACACACACACACACACACACACATATGTACTAATATATGTCTGACTGGCTTTCTGACTGACTGACTGACTGACTGACTGACTGACTGACTGAAAGACAATTTCTTCACCCCTCCTGGATCGTAAACCACAACATACAGTACATTCACTATAAATAAATACCACACTACCTAATGAACAATTATATCAACAATTACTACTTATAAACCACTTTAAATCAAATAAAACAATAAAACAAATTAATCTCTCAAATTAGCATCGTCTCTCCCCCCCCACCCCCAAAAAAAAAAATATAACAGCGTAACAATATTCAATTTCTCTTTTATGTAACACTTAAAAATCTCTTCTTTATGAGCCGGAATTAACGGCGTCACTTCTCTCCCGCGCTGTTATATAAATCATGACGTCACAGATGGGAGTGGCAATCAACCCTTAACAATTACACCGAGAACCCTAAAATGGCCACTATGTCAAATCAATAATTACTTTTTCTCTGAGGCATTGGATTGTCTGTCGTTAGTTGGCAAAGATAATCGAAACTCGTGTGTGTGTGTGTGTGTGTGTGTGTGTGTGTGTGTGTGTGTGTGATGGTTAACTGGGGAAAGAATGCTCAGGGGGGTATTATACATACATACATACATACATACATACATACATACATACACCACCACACCAAACACACACACACACACACACAGCCCCCATCTTGTTTACAGAGGTGCAATAGGAAGAAGCGGCTATTATTTCTGTCAGTTCTATTGATGAGTCTGATATATTTTACGATATATAATTCCAGCCTCTGTTCCTGGGTTAATCGGCCAGGTTAATTCTGCATGTTTCCGGATGTCATCACCTTAGAGTAGGAGCCGATAATGCTCTCTACCTGCTTACCTACTTACCTACCTACCTGCTTACCTACCTACCTACCTACCTACCTACCTACCTACCTACCTACCTACCTACCTTCTTACCTGCTTACCTACCTTCTTACCTGCTTACCTACCTACCTACCTACCTACCTACCTGTACCTTCATCAGCTCATTATGAATAGGCATTTTTCTTATTCACTCCAATTACTTATTTATTTATTTTCCCATTTCTTCGTTTATCTATTCTACTGTTTATCGACGAGTTTATCTATCTATCTATCTATCTATCTATCTATCTATCTATCTATCTATCTATCTATGACACAGTGACATATTTTCTCGTTCCTGTCGCCTCAGTCCTTTCCCACACGATTAAGAAAATGTATAAATGTATGAAAAGACAAAGAAGAAAATAACTGTTATCATATAATCAATTTACATATTTTACTCGTTCATACAAAGAGGTTAAGAGGAACTGGGGGTTGATGATGTGTCTGTCTGTCTGTGTTAGTGTCTGTCTGTCTGTCTGGCTGTATATGTGTCTGTCTGTGTATATAGTGACGGAGAGACCAGGGAGCTGTAATGTTTATCCGTGGTGGTAGTAATGTTATGCACCTTGATACACCTGCGATCAATCAGGTGAACCACCCCGTAAT
Source organism: Homarus americanus (assembly GCF_018991925.1). NCBI lineage: Eukaryota > Metazoa > Arthropoda > Malacostraca > Decapoda > Nephropidae > Homarus > Homarus americanus. Next base: position 543,634 of record NW_024710935.1, on the reverse strand, counting down.
AAAGGTGCAAGACACAAGTACACAACTAATGATGTTTTCCACCTTATGGTCAGCAGGAAACGAAGAACAACAGGTCTTGAATACTTATATCATTCTTGGAGGAGATAATTGCCTATAATTTAACGTTGCAATGGTTGAGTGGAAAGTGTCGGCAGATCAATATTCCGTGGACTAGTTCAGTGTTGGCCTGTACTCTCCCTCCCTCTTTCCCTCCGTCCCTTCCTTTCCCTCCCTCCCCTCCCTCCTTTCCTTCCTTTATTCCCCACTCTCTCTCTCCACCTACCTATCTACCTATCCCTCTCCCTTCCTTCCCCTCTCCCTACCTTCCTTCCTTCCTTCCCCTCTCAATCCCTACCTCCCTACCTACCTACCTTCCCCTCCCTTCCATTCTTCCCCACCCACCATTCTTCCCCACCATCCAAGGTTGCAAGCGGAAGTTGACGCGTCTTTACGACCGGATATGATTATCGTTGAGTAATGGCCGATATATCATCAAGAATATTGCACGCTAAGACAATCATATTTTTTTTTTCTCTTTGGTGTAGTGGCTGTACATATACCATCAGAACACCGACATTACCTCACAGCCATGCAGCATACTAATGGAGCCTTCATGTTACCATCACCCGAGGAAGATCCGTGTTCGGTTAATAATTGAGTATCAACAACTTCCATCATACAGCGTAAAGCGAGACTGGGGGTCGACCACAGACAAACACACACACAATATATTAATTCGTGTTCTTCATGTTAGTTCTCTCGGGTAATAGAACATTTTAAGAGTTATATTCTTAAGTCAGACACACGTATTTATTGATCGTGACACGCGGGGTTATGCCGGGGTAGACGAGTGATTAAGAGCAGGTGAGATAGGATGGCTCGTCTCTACCTGGTCGGTGCCCGCGAGCAGACACACGTCAAGAGTATTTTAACAGAACTAGTTTTTGTCCTTTGTGATCAGTCTCACCCAAGGATGGGGGGGTTGGGGGGGTCAGGGGGGTGATCAGTCTCACCCATGGAGGGGGGGTTAGAGGGTCAAGGAGGTGATTAGTCTCACCACGGAGGAGAGGTTGAGGGGTCAGGGGGAGAGGATCAGTCTCACCCACGGAGGGAGAGATTGAGGGGTCAGGGGAGAGTGATCAGTCTCACCCACGGAGGGAGAGGATTGAGGGGGTCAGGGGGGAGAGTGATCAGTCTCACCCACAGAAGGAGAGGTTGAGGGGGTCAGGGGGGAGAGTGATCAGTCTCACCCACAGAAGGAGAGGTTGAGGGGGTCAGGGGGGAGAGTGATCAGTCTCACCTATGGAGGGAGAGGTTGAAGGGGTCAGGGGAGGGGGGAGAGTGAGGGATGAATGCATCGCTGTGATTGGGAGTGACGGGCCGTTGAGCCGCGGCAAGACTCGGGGTGTCCGGACCTGGCCAAAGTGCTCACCAGGGGCTCGTTGGCCCACCTGCCCCTCCTGACCGGCCAGAGGGGAGGTGGGCGGGGATTATGGCCGACCACCACTGATGAACATGGTGTCTTAAGGTATGGCCAGCCTCCACACATTGACCACCTAAGGGTTATAAACAGTGGTTAAGGCCGCCAGCTGGTAAACCACTCAGAGGGACATAGACAAGGTGGCTAATATAGTCCACTAATTACACTAAGGGATCTGAGCAGGTAACATTTATCATCGTTTAAGTGATTATAGACAGCTGGTTAGGATAGACCAGTGATGACCTTTACCAACATGACCCACCTTCTTATATGACCCACTTTCACATGACCCACCTTCTTATATGACCCACTTTCACATGACCCACCTTCTTATATGACCCACTTTCACATGGCCCACCTTCACATGTATACATATACATATTATTATTATTATTATTATTATTATTATTCCTGTTAAATAAGGTTATCAAGTTCCCAATAGAATTTCAAAATACATCTATACAAACAACAATGATCCCAACAGTGTTACCATAACCCAAAGGACCACTATAGCAAAGAACACCTGCGAGTCAGGTATTCTTGCCTACACTAATACACACACCTGAGTTGGTATCACGTACTTACTGGCCTGATATTAAGCTACTTATTAATGGCATTGTAAGAGGTTGACAGGTGAGGTCATTCATGATTAACAGTCTAATTGGTTGTAAATTTTTCTGCGGGTGACAGGTATCTCTCTGGTAGGCGAAGGTTCGTTGGTGAGGCGTTGTTTTCTGCTCGTACGGGTGATGTTATTACTTGAGTACCAGAGTAATTCGTTCACCTGTACTGTGGTGTTTGAAGGCATCAGTGACTAGCTTAATAAGTTCACACACACACACACACACATGCACATACATACACACACACACACGCCACCAGAGCTATCAATTAATCCTATACCAACACTATCGATCGTATTTTAAGTCCGTAAAATTTAACCTAACCTGACCTGACCTAACCTAACCTAACCTAACCTAACCTAACCTAACCAAAAATGTCACAAGAATAAATCCAACGTCTTCAGAATTCTTACAAAACCTGAAAATAAACCAGGAGTCCTAAACCTCACCTTGGTACCTGCCACAACCTACAAACCTCAAAGGACTTCCACTCCCAGGTAACCTCGTTCGTACACGGTAGAGGAAGAATCAGAGGCGAGAGGGATACATTGGCCTGGAATTAAATTGTCGATCACGCTGCAGGGTGGCTGGCTGGGGCCCCTCACACCCGCCTCGATCATAGTTACGAGGCAGCGACTGAGACACACACACACATACACACACACACACACACACACACACACACACACACACAGACTTCACTCTTTTCTTTTGTCTATATCAAGGGCCTTGTCTGTGTGTGTGTGTGTGTCTGTGTGAGTGAGTGTGTGTGTGTGTGTGTGTGTATGTGTGTGTGTGTGTCCCTCTCTCTCCTGTTCTATATTACAACTTAATCCTCACTTATTGATAGTTATTATTAAAAGAGATATCACCTATTTTTATTAAACAGAAGAAGGAATTACTCAAGTTGTTTGTTGTTATAACCTAAAGACTCTGTAAACAAGTGACGTCATCGAGTTGTAGAGTTGTGTGATGGTAATAGATTGTAATTTTGGTTGTATCCAGATGGTGAGTTTTTACAGATAGATAGATAGATAGATAGATAGATAGATAGATAGATAGATAGATAGACTCATATTTATCAAGCCTTATATTATTCATTCATTCGTAAATATGTTTGTGTATATTATCATTATTTACATCTTCATAATTCAGATCATTTTTATCTATTTATTTATTCATCTGTTTATTTATGCATTAGTTTGTCATTCTATCATGTATACCAACGACTCCTTCTCTCTCTCTCATGTGTGTGTGTGTGTGTGTGTGTGTGTGTGTGTGTGTGTACGACTTTTTTACAGGAAGAAACCTCCTTTGAAATGACAATATAAGAAGCGTTTACACTAAGCGTCACATACTAGGGACGTCTCAAACACACACACACACACACACACACACACACACACTAGGTACACCACACTCCATGTGCACTACACACTGTTTGCACTACACACACACACATCCAATAGGTGTATCACACTATATGCACTATACACTGTTTGTATTATACACTAGGTGCACCACACACACACACACACACACACACACACACAAGGTGCACCCCGTGTGCCGGCGTCATGTGGGGCTACTATTAATCCCAGCTCGTTACTGCCGGATTTTTTACTTGTGTTGCTTCCGGTTTGTGGTGATCACCGCTGCTCGCCATCTTGCTGCACCCTGCCGATACTGAGAGAGAGGGGACACACACACACACACATGCTACTTTATACACTTATTCAACTCTTAACTAATAAATTACGTCTACGAACAACAATTTGTACAGTGAATGATCAAATCTGGGTTTTATTATATAAGAAATATTAAGTTAAATTGTCTTTTATTATTAAGTAAACAATTATTATTAATTCAGTCTTTTATTTTGAGTATTTGTTTTGGTTATAGGGGTAATAGAGAGGGAGAAATACGTACATGAGAAGAAATACGTACAGAGGGAGAAATAAGTACAGAGGGAAAAATACGTATAGATGTAACATTTATTTATCAATCATTATCTGGAGTTCCCCCAAGTCGTTACTCTGAGTTGATCGAATTTACTCTTGTCTTGACTGATCGATTACACAGCACATACAATCAAGTGAAATATATCTCGGTCTTACAACTTTTCTCTTCGATCGAGAGAATTCACATCAGAGAGAGAGAGAGAGAGAGAGAGAGAAACCGGGGTGTTGGCAGGGTGAAGTGTCAGTCGGAGAAGAATAAGCGAGTGAGAGAACTGTCAGGAGATGTTGGCTGACTATGAGGTGTCAGAACCACTCCACCCTGCACAAGGTTATTAGCTAGATGCCGGATAGGTTACGGTGCGAGAGCCAGACAGGTGTTGGATAGTGCCTGAAGGGGTGGTCGAAGAAGGAGGGGGGGGAGGGGGGTTAGTAAAGCGAAGGTTAGTTATGAGTGGATAATTGTTGTAGTTGTGATAGTTGTAGTGGTGATGGTGGTAATTGTTGTTATTTTTGTTATTGTAGTAGTAGTAGTAGAAGCTAGTGGTAGTGGTGGTGGTAATAGTTGTTATTGTAATAGTAGTAGTAGTAGTGGGTGGTAGTAGTAGTTGTAGTGGTTGTAATAGTAGTAATAGCAGTAGTCACATTCCTTAGGACGATGACTTGATGACCTAATCCCCTAATTACGTTATTGTACTCAGGGAATTACGTTATTGTACTCAAGCGATTAAGTCCCTGTACTCAAAGGATTAAGATCATTGTAATCCAAACTTTAAGTCGTCGTACTCAAAGGATTAATATCTATGGATAAAGATAATAAGTATTTTACAACCATTGTAGAATTAGCACCCATTATGAAACACACAAACACAAACAAACACCAAAACAAAACACAAAAACACAAATACCAAAAATAAAACACAAACACAAACAAAAACAAAAACCCATTTATACAAACAAACAAACAAACAAACACCAAAATCAAAGACAAAAACACAAATACCAAAAAATAAAACATAAACACAAACAAAAACACATTAATACAAACAAACAAACACCAAAAAATCAAACACACAAAAAAAAACGTTCATACCAAATGAAGTTAAAATTAGAAAGGTTGAGAAAGAGAATAACAAACACACCAAATAAGAGAAAAGGAACAACAACACAACAACAAAAAACGCGAAATGCAATTTATCTTCGCCAATTTGAGACTCATTCGCAGCGATCCATCACAAGCGGCTATTAAGAACCTCTCCCGGGGTGTGTACTATTACAGATACACCACAGGGAGAGAGGGAGGGAGATAGAGAGGGGGGAAGTGAGAGGGAAGGAGGGAGAGAGGGAGGGAGATAGAGAGGGAAGAGAGAGAGAGGGGGGGGAAGTGAGAGGGAAGGAGGGAGAGAGATGGGAAGTGAGAGGGAAGGAGGGAGGGAGGGAGAGGAGAGAGGAGGACAGAGAGGGAAGTGGAGGGAAGGAGGGAGAGGGAGTGAGGGAAGTGAGAGGGGGAAGGAGGGAGAGAGGGAGGGAGAGGGGGAGAGAGTGGGAGAGGGAGAGGAGGGAGGAGGGAGGGAGATAGAGAGGGGGAAGGAGAGGGAAGGAGGGAGAGGGAGGGAGGAGAGGGGGGGAGGGGAGAGGGAAGTGAGGGGGGGAAGGAGGGAGGAGAGAGAGAGGGAGAGGGGGGGAAGTGAGGAGGGGAGGGAGAGGAGAGAGGGGGGAGATGAGAGGGGAGGGGAGGGAGGAGGGAAGGAGGGAGAGAGGGGGGATTGAGAGGAAGGAGATAGTGAGGGGGAAGGAGGAGAGGGTTGGAAGTGAGAGGTGGGAAAGATGGACGAAGAGAGGGGGGGGAGGGTGGGAAATATGGACGGAGATGGGGAGGGGAAAGGAGGAAGGTAGGGAGAGAAGGCGATAAAAATAGAGAGGGGAGGAGAGAAGGAGAGAATGAGCTAGGGGAGGGGAGGGAAGAGTTGAGGAAGAGAGAGAGAGCCGCCCACACACCTCACCCAAACACCCTGATCACCGCCCATCTTCTCTCATTTTATCTCTTAATATACAACTTTGTACTCGAAGGTCCTTTGTTCACTGAAGTAATTATGATACGACTGTTTTTTGTTTGTTTTGTGGGGATGTGGGGTGGTGGGGGTGGGGGCATGTGGGGTGGTGGAGGTGGGGGTGGTGGGGGCATGTGGGGTGGTGGGGGTGGGGCATGTGGGGTGGTGGAGGTGGGGGTGGTGGGAGCATGTGGGGGTGGTGGGAGCATGTGGGGTGGTGGGAGCATGTGGGGGTGGTGGGGGCTACGACTAAATGTGGTTATGAACTGTTGAAAGCTCCTTTTTTTTATCTGGCTATTTTTTTTCTTGTTAGATGTTAGATCACCTGATGATTAGATAGCTTAGTCCATTTCCCCTGATGATTAACCACCTTAACGCTATCTGATGGGGTTAGGTTAGGTTAGTGATTGTGTGATTAAGCTTCAGGTGAATTAAGCTGGGGTGTCTAATCTTCAGGTGACTGTAGATGTTGTTGTGTGCGGTGCAGGGGTCAAGTAGGTATCGCGAGTGTGAATGAAGTGTCTGGACGTAAGCCCCTGGGAGTAGCTATTTGTGGAGTGTCGATCAACCTGTGGGATCCGGCAGAGAGGTGACGGGCTGGGCCACCCCCCGCGGTGGAGGCAGCGTACTGCCCTGGGGGACGCCACTCTCACGCAGCTTCTCCCCGCTGCAACACCTCACCTGACGCCCCCACTGCCGGAGGGCAGCTGCGGTGGCTACGCAGGGGGAGCCTTGGCTATCAGGTAACGAAGGGGAAAGCTGAGGTGGGAGAGGCAAGAGTATTAAACGAGGGGGGGGAGGGGGAGGGAGACAGGGGAGGCAGGGAGGGAGGGAGGGAAGAGGAGGTAATCAGATAGGTGGTCTGTACAAGGTCATTTGGAGGGAGGAGGAGTCACCCTGCAATGTTATGTTGGCGAGGAAGGGAAGAGGAGAAGGAGGAAAGGAATAAAACTAAGACAGTGAAGGAAAGGGAAAGTAAGCTGCGACAACGGTAAAGATACAAAGGAAAGATTAAAAACGAGAGTTGAGAAGAGGAAGAAAGTGAAGGTGAAGAAGCAAGTTGATGTGTTAATGAGGATGAACAAAAGGTCTTCCTACGTCACAAGAAGAAACTTAACCTGTAAGAGAACCACCCGGACCAAACCAGCCATTAACACCTAACACCAACCGTAGTTAATACTCAGAGATACACGAATATATTAACCAATCATGAATTTTGAAGATACGGTGAGAGATAGTGAGAGATATGTTGGGTGTGAGAGAAGGTGGGAGAGAACACCAAAGGAGAATCTTAAAAACATGAACATTTAACACGTGTTCTCTCTTCGTCTCCCGGACTCTCTACCTCTGAGGACACAAGGGGGGGGGGGGGGGAGGTTGTCATAGCAACCAAGTGTTACTTAAGACGTAGATCTTGCTTGAAGTCATTGGTGACATTTACTCACTCATCCCTGACACCCTCCTTCTCCCCCTCTCCCCCCCTGATACCCTCCCCACCATCACTCCCTCTTCCTTGACACCCTCCTACCCTCTTCCCTTAACACCTCACTCCCCTTCCCTGACACCCACCCCTCTCTCTTCCCCCTATCACCCTTTCCCCCTCTCTCCCCACCCCTTCCCCTTTAGCTTACCCCCCCCCACAACGACTCCCCTGAATCATTACAACAAAACCCAAAAAGTCAAAGAAAACGACCCCACTAACGACGACACTCCAACCCTAGCCCAAAAAAAAGTCGTCTCCAGGTATAAACACCCAACCACAACGACCCCCCATCCCCAATACCCCCTAGTCGTTCTGTATCATCAACGACCCGTGGATAATACGACCCCCTCCCCTCCCTCCCCGACAGATGGTATACATATGTTATAAGAACGAGTGAGATGTATATTAAGTAGGGTATATATATATATCAAGTCATTTATATTCATTACCAAGTATATAATTATCCCTGGCACTTAAATACACGTATACATAAGTAGAACAGCTTACAAACTTCTTATGTGTGTGTGCGTATTTTTACCCACATACAACCAAATCATACAGAAATTACTTATAGCTTTTAAAATACATCAAATATGCGATATATCTTATAAATCATATGTATTGGGGTATATATTTTCTTAGGGTGATATATTTCGCTTGGGATATAAGACCCCCGGATGGGACATAAGTACATGATAACTGATACATAGATGTGATCGATCTGAGAGCAGGCCATCATCTGTACCTCTCTGCATGATGGAGTGTCTTATATATACACGTGGGTATATCCCCTCCCTCCCTCCTCACTCACCCCCCACCCCTCCGCCCCACCGCTTGACCTTGAGTTGCCGAGTCGTGTTTTGCCCTCCGGTTTATATTGTGCACTGATGTTGCCGAATTCCTTCTGTGTGTGTGTGTATGTGTGTGTGTGTGTGTGTGTGTGTGTATGTGAGTGTGTGTATGTGAGTGTGTGTGTGTATGTGTTTGTAGTTGATGGTTTTTTTATATAAATAAATAGAATAAGGGTAATAGGTTAAGAATAAGACAGTTTACACACACACACACACACACACCTCACACACACACAAGGAATGTACGACTAACTCCTTCCTGGACGCCGGCAGTAATTGGGTGACCCTCATGGCGGCAACACTGGCTGCCCCCCCTCCCTCATACCAGCTGGTACCCGGGGGAGAAAAAATGAGGATGTTGGTATTACCATGACCCATTAGGCCAGTCTTGGTACTCCCTCCTCCTCCTCCTCCTCCTCCTCCTCCCTCCTCATCCTCCTCCTCCTCCTCCTCATCCTCCTCCTCCTCCTTCCATACCATTAGGCTAGTCCGTATTCCTCCTCCTCCTCCTCCTCCTCCTCCTCCTCCTCCTTCTCCTCTTCCTCTTCCCACTCTTCCTCCTACCTCCTCCTCACCAGCGCTACCAACCCTCCTCCTGTTAGCTGTCATTTTCAGTTGATTGAAATTTCGAGACGTTTAAGCTGTGTTGAGAAATATTATTATTATTATTATTATTATTATTATTATTATTATTATTATTATTATTATTATTATTATTATTATTATTATTATTATTATTATTATTATTATTATTATTATTATTATTATTGCTGTTGTTGTTTTTGTTGTTTTATTGTTGTTATTGTTTTTTGTATTTGTTAATGTTATTGTTAGTTTGTTGTTGTTATTGTTGTTTATTGTTAATTCGTTGTTGTTGTTGTTGTTGTATAGGAATATCCTCACTGCGGCAAGACACAACAGGTACTTACTTGAACAGGTGTGTTGTGGTCGGTTACAAAAAATTATTATAGGTCGCTTATTGACCAGAAATCGGAGCCATAAATAAGATTACAGGAAATAACTCTAGGAATTTTTTTTACCTCACGAACTGTTTCCAGGACTTTATGTTAGTGTTTATGTCTCAGGAAATGCCTCACCTTACTGTCTGTATGTCTGGTGGAGTCATTATGAATTGAGATGTCTAGTTATGTCTCAGATGATCTATGTTTTATTTTTATTTATTTATTTAATTTATTTTCCCTGTTCCACTTTTATCCAATTTTCCCTGTTCCACTTTTATCCAATTTTTCCCTGTTCCACTTTTATCCAATTTTCCCTGTTCCACTTTTATCCAATTTTCCACCATTCTTATTTTTTGTCACATTTTTTGGGTTTGTATCATTTTCGTGTTCCCGGGACAGTCCTGGGCGAGTCTGTCATTACGTCATTACCTCCCCTGACAGAAACGGAAGCAGGGAGACAGGGAGAATACTGGATAACTGGTTCATGTTTCATAGGGTGTCCTGTCTATTCTCCCTGTCTGTTTTGTTTTGTTTTGTCGTATCTGTCTGTCTGTTTGTGTAGTTCAGTTCTTTTGTTTTGTTTGTTCTCTTGGTACAGACAGACAGACAGACAGACAGGCATAGACATATATTCACAAAAAACTCTCTCTCTCTCTCCTCTTCCCTTCCTCCTCCTCCTCTTCTCCTCTTTCCTCTCTCTCCTTCCTCCACCTCTTCTCCTCTTCCCTTTCTCCTCCTTTTCTTCTCCTTCTCTTCTTCTCCTTTTTCCTCCTTCCTCCTCCTCCTCTTCCTCCTCCTCTTCTTCCCTATCACTCCTCTCCTCTTCTTCTCCTCTCTTCCTCCTCCTCCTCTTCTTCTCCTCTTTCCTCTCTCTCCTTCCTCCTCCTCTTCTTCTCCTCTTCCCTTTCTCCTCCTTTTCTTCTCCTCCTCCTCTTCCTCCTCCTCTTCCTCCCTATCACTCCTCTCCTCCTCTTCCCTATCTCTCACTTAAATCATCAACTACCATAGGTCATACCCCTCGAACTCATTAAACATGTGACCTGTAATATGGACACTACCCGATATATCACACTTTGGGTCCCTAATTAATGTGTTTCAGTTCAGACCTAGGGGGGTTGTTCTGTAGGCCTAGTTGTTATGTAGGCCTAGGGGGTGTAGGCCTTAGGGGGGTTGTTCAGTGGGCCTAGGGGTTGTTCAGTAGTCCTAGGGGGGTTCAGTAGTCCTAGTGTGGGAGGGTGTGTTCAGTAGGCCCAGGGGGGTTGTTCAGTAGGCTCAGGCACTGTGTCTCTCCCACGGTTCTTCCCATGGTAGCAATATTTTAGAATATCAATTTCTGTGCCCCAGTTCATGTTACACACGGAGTCATCATCATCAAGGTCTCTGAGACGGTGAGGGAGGGGGTGGTGAGGGGTGGTGAGGGGGGTGGGTGGTGAGCAGTGATGGAAGTAGGTGAGGAGAGTAGGTGGGCGGTGAGGGAGGGTGGGTGATGAGAAGAGTAGGTGGTGGGTGAGGGAATTAGGGGCTGTGAGGGGTGTGGGTGAGTGGTGAGGGGATGGATGAGTGATTTAGAGGGATGTGGATGGTGAGGAAATGGGTAGAGTATTGTGATTGAGAGAGAGAGAGAGAGAGAGAGAGAGAGAGAGCATGGAGTAGATGAACAAGGGATGAGATAAGAAGGAAGAGGGAAGGAATGGGGTGGAGGAAAAGAAGAGGGCGTGAGGAGGGAGAGGCAGGAATTAGAGAATAAGGGAGATGGAGAATAAGTCGAGTAAGAGAGGGAGTGGAAGAGAAGGAATGAAGAAAAAGTGGAAGGATGATGGAGGCAGAGAGAGAGAGAGAAGTGAAGGATAAGAGGATGATGAAGGAAGGAGTGTGAAAGAGAGATGAAGGAGATGAAGGAGAAGAGGAGTGTTGGGGGAGGTGGGAGAGGAAGTGAGAGGTGAGGGTGAGGAAGGTAGGGAGGGAGGGAGGGGTGAGGTAGGAGGAGGGTAGTTGACGTGTAATAAGAGGTTAATCACCATTGTTCACCTCAACATTACTATTAAATATTTATAACCTATACCTCTCATACTTCCTCTACGATATATTAAACAATAAATTATGCACAAATAAATCATATAAATATTATTATTTCGTACATAAAACACCGTATATATTACACTAGCTATAGGTAAATTTATTTATATATTCATAGATAATAATTACAAGAACAGAGAAAACAAAACAGCCCTGTTATTATAAAGTAGTAAACCGCCAACATGTCAACCAAAAAAATAGGGAACCCAGACAGGAGATATGGGAAAAAAATGAACATCGCATCGCCCCCATCCATCATGAGATTCGATTCCCTGTTACTAAGTGGGATGTGACACCGTTGTTGACATCACTTCCGGAGCTTATAAAACCGTCCAAAGAGGAGGGGAAAAAAAAATATATACAAACGACAACATGTTTTCTATTTCTGCTCAACGGAAGTTTTTAAGAAGAGTTTGGAAATGAGTGAAAGATGTATCGCGCGGGATAGCTGGAGTGATGAGAGTGTTTTATCAGTTTGGCTTTTATGTAAAGTTGATGCGTTTTTTTTTGGGTCTTGTTAAAGCAAGTACCTTTGATGATGTCGTTATCCGTCTGAACGAGTTGATGTTTTCTGTTCTTATACATAATTTTTCATATATGTAGACCTGACTTATCACTTGATCTCAGGTCAGCTGCTGATTGGTTATGACGTCCAAAATCCTCCTAAACGTCATGTTGTAAGAACTTATAGACTTAAAATAAATATATGTTTAATAACGAGGAAGTAATGGTAGATATATTAATGGATATAAGTAATGGTAAGTGGGTTAGGGGAAGGCAGACTAAGATAAATAATAATAATAATAATAATAATAATAATAATAATAACATTATTTTTATTATTATTATTATTATTATTATTATTATTATTATTATTATTATTATTATTATAAACCTCATTAATACCATTCTCATTAATTATGATAGAGGAGGTGGAGGGAGAGATAGGGTCTCCTAACATAGAGACAGAGAGAGAGGTAGTGGCGGCTGGACTTAACATAGTGCTCCTCAGAGGCCCTCATTAATCACACAACGAGATGGATACCCGACCTCTGTGTGTGTGTGTGTGTGTGTGTGTGTGGTCTGGTCATAAATAAGGGTTCATTAGTACAGTGTCAATGCTTGTAGTTAGGATTATAAGTCTCTGTATGCTTGTATCATTCTGTTTTTATTATAATGATTTATGTGGTGTTTTATTTTGATGATTTTTTTTCGGTGTTTATGATTATTATTTTATATTGTTCTTGTTTTGTTGTTTTGTTGGTGTTATTATTATCATTGTTGTGTTTGTTGTTGTTGTTGTTATTGTTTACCTTGTTCTCCTTTCTATTTACACATTATTTCCTGTATTAACCAAACATAACACACAAGAGGTTATATAAAAAAAAATACTTCAACACACAAACACACACACACACACACACACACACACACACACACACAGAAAACAAACAGGATTCAACCTTGCATTATTCTGGTGATATGATAATTAGTATCGTTGACTCTGCATCAATTAGAGGGGGAAGCACCGATATATTCTGCCTGGCTGCTTCGTTCGCCACATATACCGCCACTAACATACTCAAGAGCATAGTACAGGCTAAGTCCACTGACACCATCAGCATGTTATTAATGTATATATATACTAGGTGTGTGTGGGTTTGTGTGTGTGTGTGTGTGTTTTTCCTCTCACACTGTCATACCACACCTCTCCCTCATAACCACACACCTCCCTCCTCAAAACCACACCTTCCTCACAACCACACCTTCCTCCCTCATAACCACACCTTCCTCTAACCACACCTCCTCATAACCACACACCTTCCTCAACCACACCTTCCCTCCCTAACCACACCCTCATAACCACACCTTCCCTCCTCATAACCACACCCCTCACAACCACACCTTCCCCCCTCATAACCACACCTTCCTCACAGTCTCATCACACATCTCCCTACCACTCTAAGGATCCATATACCATCCTGGACGACCTACCTACCTACCTACGCTCCCCACTTCCCTTGCACTGTGACGCCTATGGGACAACCTATTAGATGCTCCCTTTAGGCAACCTCAAAGACAAACACGGCCTAAGTCAATAGGTAGAGTGCCAAATAACAATGAAATAGGGAGTCAGTACCTCTGGCTGGGTCCTGGTGCATTATGGAGCAGACGTCTTCATCGAGTATCTTTGTCCGCCTCTCACAATGAATCATTCAGCGCCCCGCTCAAGAGGCCGCCACGTCCCCCGCCTCGTCGTTCAGTCGCACGGTCCTCGCCTGACCCAACGCTGGAGCGCCACCCCTGCCCTCCAGTTCGCCAGCCCCCCCCACCCACCGTCCTCACCGTCCTGCTCCCCCGCCCCTGTTTCACCGTCCTGCCCCTCGCCCCGCTCCTCACCGTCCTGCCCCTTCGCCCTGCCTCACCGTCCTGCCCCTTCTGCCCTGCCTCACCGTCCTGCTCCTCCTGTCCCACCCTACCGTCCTGCCTCCGCCCTGTTTCACTCGTCCGCCTCCGCCCCCGCCTCACCGTCCTGCCCTCCGCCTCCTCTCCCTCCCATCGTCCCGCCCCTCCGCCCCGCTCACTGTCCCGCCCTCCGCCCCGCCTCACTCCTGCCTCCTCTGCCTTGCCCCTATGAGGGCCCCGACTCACCGTCCCGTCCCACCTTCTTGCCCCTAGGCCCCGCCCCACCACCCTGCCCCTACGCCTCGCCCCACACAGAAGGATATGAACGAATGTATAAAACAGGTAGAAAATAAAACAGAAAATGTGAAATTTACATAACAAGGAAAATGAAAGAATAAAAAGAGTGAACGAGGATAATACAAGGATAAACAGGTAAAGGGAGAGAAAGACAGAGAGAGCATGGGAAATGAAAGGTGGGGGAGAATCATGGAGAGGAGATGGAGGATATAAGGGGAACGAAGATAAATTCCTATAAGCATGTAGAGAGAGAGAGAGAGATGAAAGGTGAGAGAGATAATCAAGGAAGGATAAAGAACAAAGGTATGAGAGGGGAACGAAGTGAAAGTGATAAAGTCAATGCAAAAGACAACAGGAAATGAATTTTTACAAACACACATAGATGAACCAAACATAAAAAAAATAGGTGGACGTAGAAGCTTAAAAGGGAGATAGAGGAGGGAAGCAGGGTGGTAGCACTGTCTTGTTCCTGTGTGTGTGTGTGTGTGTGTTCATCTGTCAACCAAGAAAGGAAGGGGGGAGGGACTGCTCACCAACCAGACAGACAAACATAGACATAACAGCACCAGAATCCAACATTAAGTGATCTACAAGTTATGACTAAATTAGCTTGAAATAATTACAGGAGAGAGAGGTGAGTAAAAGATCCACCCATGAACAAGCAGAGGCAAGATAACTGTAATCCCCCATAATCCCTCATAAAGAAATGGTTCAGTAAGTTGGGAGACTGAGAGACACTGAGAGACACTGAGAGAGACTGAGACAAAAAAATGGAAGACAAGCGTTTACTCAACAAGAGATCTGGTTGGAAAGATAAACTGAACTCTTAAAGAAAAGATTCAACTCGGGGAGGAAAAAAAAAATTACTCCGGAGACTAAACCTGAAACACGACTCAAACTATTGGCAACTTGTTCTCTCTCTCTGTATAACGTTTGACGGCACCTGTATTACGTCCTCTCCTACACCTTACCGTAACACCTACAATCCTTCCTACATACCAAGAGATCTTAACCCTTATAAGCTCAGGGATTCTATGCCTTTCTCGTTCAGAATGATTCAATTAGTCTCGTTCCTTTCTCAAACCAATACGTTGCTTAATCATAAACATCGCCGCCCCTGGGATTGCACTGTGCACTCAATTACCTATGCAATTAGCAATGATTAAATATTTACATCACACCACGGGGATCGAGCGCTGGTTTGTGTCATTAGTTTGATTACTCTGGATTAGCCGCATATGTAAACCCCGACGTGGAGGAGGAAGGAAGGAGAAAAGAGAGAGGTGTGTGTTGGTGTTAATGAACTGCATATATATAATCCAAATATTTTTATCTCCGTCTCTGCTTTATTATCTTCCTCCCAAAATTACAATTCTCTTGATATTTGATTATTTTTTTTTTTTTTGGTTCTTCTTCGTTTATTTGTTTACCAGGCTGTTATTATCATCTATTCCTATTCCTTCCCTTACTCATGCTCCTCCTCATCCTCTTGCTTCTCTCTTTACTCTTTCTGTAAACTTGGTGTAATTTCGTAGGAGATTTATTGTTTGTTCACAGTGTCTGGATGGTGATTAAATAATGTGTAGCACTTGTTGGCGGAGTGACGAGTGTGTGTTTGTGAGGGAGGAGTGTTTGTGTGTGTGTGTGTGTGTGTGTGTGTGCTAGTGAGGGAGGGAGGAGTGTTTGTAAATGTGTGTGTGTAACTCACGGTGTTTGTCCAGTAAGACGAGATTACCAGAAATTAGACGCACTTTTTGTGTGTGTGTGTGGGGGGATGTTTGTGGGGGATGTGTGTGTGTGTGTGTGTGTGTGAGGGATGTGTGTAGGGGAAGGATATTTGCGGGTGGGGATGTGATGTGTGTGTGTGTGTGTGTGTGTGCAGGTGTGTGTGTGTGTGTGGGTGTGTTGTGGCTACCCACCCACTGTACAACCCTTTCACCCACCCACTCACCCACTCTATTCACCCCATCCCTGCAGTCCAGGCCCACATCTTCACAGATACACGTCCCCACCACCCCCACAGCACATCACCCCCCACCACCCCCCCACAGCACACCACGCCGCCCCACCACCCCCACACAGCACATCACGCCCCCACCATCCCCCACAGTGCATCACGTCCCCACCACCCCACAGTTCATCACGCCCCCACCACCCCACAGTACATCACGCCCCACCACCCCCACACATCACGCCCCACCATCCCCACAGTACACGTCCCCCACCACCCCCCACAGTACATCACGCCCCCACCATCCCCCACAGTACATCACGCCCCCACCACACCCACCACACAGTACATCACGCCCCACCACCCCCCACAGTACACACCACCACCTCCACAGTATATCACGCCTCAACGCATCCTGCCAGAGATTTCAAAGAGTTTTATAGTGAGAATATTACAGTACGGGCGGCGGTGCATGATGGGTAATGACGAGGGTATGAGGAACGTCACACACACACACACACACACACACACACACGCCCAGGTGAGCTCCACCCTGGACGTGTTTGCTCCCGCTCACAAGGAGACTCTCGCATGAACACCTCCACCGCTGTCTTAAACACTCATCTCCTCCTCCTCCTCCTCTTCCTCCTCCTCCTTCCATGCACCTCCTTTCCTCCTCCTTTTCCTCCCTTAAGTTTCCAGCTCCTACTCGTCATATCACCGCCCTCACCTCTCCTTCCTCCTCCTCAGTTCTTCCATCACGTCTCCTTCCTCACGTCTTCCTCACGTCTCCTCACTCTCCTCCCCACGTCCCTCCTCACTGCCCCCTCCCCACGCCTCCTCCCTCCACGCCTCTTCCTCGCCTCCCTCTCCTCACTCTCCTCCACCTCACGCCTCCTCCTCGTATTCTCCTCTTGCACGCCTCCTCCCTTCCTAGAACCAGCCTCACACCTTCAATCACCTCTCGAGTCCTCCTCCACATGGGCTCAACTACGATTTTTCTCTCTTTTCCGATTTTCATGTTTTTGAGGAAGACTTATGCTTGTTATTCTCCTTTCTTTCTTTCTTTCTCTTCTTTTTTTTCTTCTCTTCCTCCTCTTCTTTCTTTCTTTTTTTTTTTTTTTTTCCATTTTTTTCCTTTCAATTCTTTCTTTCTCTTCCATTTCTTCCTCTTTTCGTTTATCTCCATCCTCTCCTTTTTTCTTTCATTGATATTAACTAGAATGGTTTAAGTTTATTCTACTGTATTAAATAGTCTGGTTTAACGTCTCCTGTTAATAAGTCTTGTTTAACATTTTCTGGTTTATTAACAAGACCGGTTTAACGGTTTACCTTTTCCTATTTTATTAATAAGACTGGTTCAATTTCTGGTTTATTAATAAGTGCGGTTTAACTTCCTCTGTTTTATTAATAAGTGTGGTTTAACTTCCTCTGTTTTATATTAATAAGTGTGGTTTAACTTCCTCTGTTTTATTAATAAGTGTGGTTTAACTTCTCTCTCTCTCTCTCTCTCTCTCTCTCTCTCTCTCCTCCACCCCTCCTATAGGCCACAAATCGTCATTATTGGTCTTCACTTTAAACAATAACACCAGATAGTTTACTGAATAACTTTTCCTACATAAAGTGGGCCAGGGGAGGGAGGGAGGGAAGAGGTGAATTGAGGAAGGGAGAAGGAGGGAGGGAAGGTGAATTGAGGAAGGGAGGGAGGGAAGGAGGGGGAGAAAGGAGGAGGGGAATGGAGAAAGAGAGGGGAGGGAGGGAGGTACACAGGAGGGGGTGGAGGGAGGGATCAGGTAAGGGGATGGAGATAAGAAAGAGGACACAAGGAGGGGGTGGAGGAAGGAGGAAGTGAGGGAGGACTGATTGGAGTAGGTAAGGGAACCCTAAATATTGCACAATAACACACCTTGTATTAGTCTCAGCCATAACGGAATAAAGGAGGAGACCATTGTCCTCCCCCTCC
Source organism: Homarus americanus (assembly GCF_018991925.1). Classification (NCBI taxonomy): domain Eukaryota; kingdom Metazoa; phylum Arthropoda; class Malacostraca; order Decapoda; family Nephropidae; genus Homarus; species Homarus americanus. The sequence continues at coordinate 525,533 of NW_024710935.1, read as the reverse complement.
TACTACCTCCTTCTTCCTTTCCTTTGCTCCCTTTAAATCTCCTCCTTGCCCCCCTCAACCTCCTCCTCCCTCTTCCCCTTCCAAAACCCTTTTCCTCCTTCCCCCTTCACCCCCTCCTCCTCTTCCCCTCCTCCTTCACCCTCTCATCCCCTTAACCCGCTCCCTCCCATTCCTCACCCTCCTCTCCCCTCACCCCATCCTCCCCCTTCACACCCCATCCTCCCCCTTTCACCCCATCTTCCCCTTCACCCCATCCTCCCCTTCACTCCTCTCCCCTCACACCCCATCCTCCCTTCACCCTCCTCCTTCACCCCCTCCTCTCCCTCACCCCATCCTCCCCCTTCACCCTCCTCCCCTCTCACCCCCTCCTTCTCTCACCCCTCCTCCCCTCACCCCATCCTCCCCTCACCCCCCTCCTCCCTCACCCCATCCTCCCTTCACCCATCCCCTCCCCTTCACCACCCCCTCCTCCCCTTCACCCTCCTCCTCACCCCCTCCTCCCTTCACCTCCCCCTCCTCCCCGTCACCCCATCCTCCCCTTCACCGATAGGATCCATTTAGAGATGGGTGCCGTAGTAGTGGTCATAGGGCTTATATACCTTCTAATAAACTGGCACAAGCAGGAATAAAACGAGATCCCTCCCTCCTCCTCCCTTCCCTCCCCTCTCCCTCCCTCCCTCTCTCCACCTCCCTCCTGCCCTCATCAGTCCCTCCTACCCTCCCTCCACCTCTCTCATGCCCCATCAATCTCTCCCATCCTCCCTCTACTTCCCTCCTGCCCTCATCAGTCCCTCCCACCTACTCCCTCCACCTCGCTCCTGCCCCAACATACACCACCCCTTCAACACCTCCTTCATCCTCATTTTCACTATCCATCCCCTTACTCTTACTCCCTCCTCTTCCTACCCCTATTCTCTTCCACCTCTCCTTCTCCTCCTCCTACACCCTCCTCCTCCTTTTACCCCTCCTCCTCCCCCTTCCACCCCTCCTCGTCTTTCCCTCAGAGTTCGTTCTAAGGCCTTGTGGCTACGGGCGATTAAATCACCTAAATTAAGCTCCGGTAGTTAGGAAACACAAGGATACAATGACAGACCCGATACAATAAGGGAGGAAGGGAGGGATGGATGGAGGGAGGGAAGGGAGAGAAGAGAGGGTGTGGGTACAGGTAGACCCTAGGGAGCATTATTTTTACAATTAGCGAAAACCGTCGGAAACAGGACACAATGACAAGTCAATATAAGGAGGGAGGGAGGTAGAGAAGAAGGTGGGAAGAGGTGTAGGGAAGGGAGGAGGAAGGTAGGAAGGAGGAGTAGGGAGGAAATGTAGGAGGTGTGAAGAAGAGGAATGAGGGAGAGAAGAAAGGAGGGAGGGAGAGAAGAAAGGAGGGAGGGAGAGAGGAGGGAGAGAAGAAGGCTCAGGGGAACCATTTGAAGATGGGTTTTTTACCTTTACAATTTATGGAAAACCGCAGAAAACAGAAGCACATAATGACTACCTAATATATGTAGGATAAGGGAGGGAGAGAGTCAGTGAGGGAGAGGATAAGGAAGGGAGGGAATCATGAAGGGAGGTGATAAAGGAGAGAGGGAAGGAGGGAGGGTATAAGGAAGTCAGTGAGGGAAAGGATAAGGAAGGGAGGAAGTCAGGGAAGGAAGGGCTTAAGGGAAGGAGTGAGGGAATCAGTGAGGAAAATGATAAGGGAGATAAGAAGCCAGGGAGGGAGTGAAGGGAGTCATGTAGTGAGGGAGGGAGGGAATCATGTAGGGAGGGAGGGAGGGAGGGAGGGAGGAGGTGCAGGTGGGGCCCCCAAGAGATCCCTTTTACCAATACAAATTATGGAAAACCAGAGAACAAGTTAGTAAAATGAGCGATGTTTCTTTTTGGTGGTGCATGTGTCCGTATCCCTGACCCGTGACTTCGACCTCGTCTTGTGAGCTGGAGGACGGCTCGTAGGATGGAGGACGTAGGGTGGAGTATGACTCGTAGGCTGGAGGACGGCTCGTAGGATGGAGGACGTAAGTAAGGTGAAGAGGACGACCGTGGAGCTGGAAAAACGACTATTTAACACCACCATATATAATTAACTTACGACAATAACACACAGTAATAAGGAGAAACAATTCCTTGATATTTAATACCTGTTTATATAATAATCTAAAGTATTATTACGAGTTACTTAACGTGTCTTATAATCCAGGTAACTAATTGATAAATGATTAATTAATGGTCTAAGGTATAATGTACAGGTTGTAACCAGTCAGCTAAGGAGGGTAGGATGAGTCTCTAAGGTGTGTGTGTGTGTGTGTATGTGTGTGTGTATGTGTTAGGTTGTATCCGAAGTCGTTACCAGCGGGTCGGAGGGAAGGGATCGAGAGGAGGCGAGTCTAAAATATTCAGGCGGTCCCATCGGCAGTCCTCAACGATAAAAATCCCCAGCACATAATGAAATTCACCGGCTCAGGGGACTCGAAGCCTGCCGGGTAATTAGAGGAGGAGGAGGATGGCTAGATGATGGATAGACGCTGGATAGTTGATGGATAAGACTGGCTTGAGGGAGGATAAGGAGGGAGAAGGAGGAGGAGGAGGGGGCGCTGCAGGGGACGTGGAGGGGGTTGGAGGAGGAGATTGGGGGTAAGGAAGAAGGAGAGGAGATGAGGGGTGGGAAGGTAGGAGGGGAAGATGAGGGGTAAGGAAGATGGGAGGGGAGATGAGGGGTATATGGAATGGTAAGGAGGAATGGGAGGTGGAGGGTGGGTATTATGGGAAAGAAAAGGGTGAGGAGGATGGAGAAGAAATGGAGGGAAGAGAGAGAAAGTGGGCAACAGATACCCACTACTCCACCCCCCCCTCTCTCTCTCTCTCTCTCTCTCTCTCTCTCTCTCTCTCCAGGAAGCAACAGCAATTTACTGAACTTATTACAGGAAAAAGTTGTGACCTCCGCCTTCGAGTGACGTCATCAAGATTTTCGAAAGACACTATCTATCTATCTATCTATCTATCTATCTATCTATCTATCTATCTATCTATCTATCTGCTTGGCTGTTACTAATTATCAGTACACCTTTTTGAATGATAGGGAATATCATCATCATCATCATCATCATCATCATCATCATTCTTTCCCTCCGTCACAATCACTGATGATCGTGAAGACTGAAACCTTTTTAATAGGGTTGAAGACCATGTGTGTGTTTATCTCAACCTCTTACTCATATATTTCAATCCTACGTTGTGTGTGTGTGTGTGTGTGTGTGTGTGTGTGTGTGTGTAGGTCTGTTGCATGAATGGCTGTCTGTGTAGCCATCGACTAACCTTCAACTTAATTTGCATATCATAGCGCAAGGCGATGGCATAAATTATATATATATTTAGAGACCGGCGACGTTGGCATGAGATGCTGGGTGAGCGAGAGAGAGAGAGAGAGAGAGAGAAGAGAGGGGCGTGAGGTGAAATAGAGAGAGAGTGTGAAAGTGAGTGTGTGAGAAAGTGAGATAGAGAGAGAATGTGAAAGTGAGAGTGTGTGAGGTGAGATTGAGAGAGAGAGAGTGTGAAAGTGAGTGTGTGAAAGTGAGATAGAGAGGGGTGTGTGAGGTGTGTAAAAGTGAGGAGAGAGAGTGTGAAAGTGAGGTGTGTGTGAGTGAGATAGAGAGAGAGGGGTCAGTAGTATTGAAAGTGAGGTGATGGCAAAAGTGAGAGAGAGAGGATGTGAAAGTGAGTGTGTGAAAGTGAGATAGAGCGAGATGCGAAAGTGAGTGTGTGTAAAAGGGAGTGAGATATAGAGAGAGAGTGTGTGAAAGTGAGAGGTGTTATTGAAAGTGAGATAGAGAGAGTGTGTGAAAGTGAGGCAGATAGAGAGAAGGAGTGTGAAAGTGAGATATAGAGAGAGAGAGTGTGAAAATGTGTAAGAGTGAGATGTTGGCTAATTTTGATGTTATAACGAATTAGTGTTTTGATAACTTAATCCCTTAATTACGTGTTATAAAAAATACCTCCATATACTTACTAATCATATCAATTAAGGCATATTGATAATAATTATAATATATCTACACTATAACACAATATGAAATAGGTAATTATACTAAATTATAGTAAATTACTACAGAAATACATATACCCGTTTCTAGTCTTTCTTCAAGTGACTATTAACTAAACTCTTAATCACTAGAACGATGTATCCACTAATTACTATTGTTTGTTTATTATGGAAATGTCTAATTGCCCTGTCCTGTTTCTCTCTCGTCTTGGCTTGTGATTGGTCAGTTAAAAATAGGAAATAATTAAAAGGCTGGGTGTAGATTGACTCTTATTTGCTTTCAGGGAGGATAAGTGGTTTAACGATGAAGTTGCTAGTTACGAATGTGGTTTAATGATTGAGTTACTATGAAGAACGTGATTTAACGGTGTAGTTACTGTTTTTGACGTGGTTTAACGGTGAAGGTACTATTTTGAACGTGGTTTAATGATTGAGTTTTTATGATGAACGTGGTTTTATGATTGGGTTACTATGAAAAACGTGGTTTAACGGTGAAGATACTATTTACAACGTGGTTTAACGGTGAAGGTACTATTTTGAACGTGGTTTAATGATTGAGATACTATGAAGAACGTGGCTTAACGATCAAGATACTATTTTCAACGTGGTTTAACGATGAATCTACTAATGACAAATTGTGGTTTAATGATTTGAGTTACTATTTTGAACATGGTTTAAGAGCATAACTCCACCAGCCACATATTTACAAGGTCAGTTTCTTCACTACACAACAAGTATTAGTAATCAGGGGAGCTATCTGTGAAGGGTGACCTACAAGGATCACCTCACACGCAGGGCTGAAGAGGGATTACATCGTAACATTAAGGTCTCACTGCTACTACTACGCACTTACCACCACTATATTTAGAAGGAGCTGTGTCTCTCAGTGGCCACAGTGAGAGACAGGGGCCAGTTGTGTCTCTCAGTGCTACAGTGAGAGACAGGGGCCAGTTGTGTCTCTCAGTGGCTACAGTGAGAGACAGGGGCCAGTTGTGTCTCTCAGTGGCTACAGTGAGAGACAGGGGCCAGTTGTGTCTCTCAGTGGCTACAGTGAGAGACAGGGGCCAGTTGTGTCTCTCATGGCTACAGTGAGAGACAGGGGCCAGTGTGTCTCTCAGTGGCACAGTGAGGGCAGAGACCAGATTGTGTCTCTCAGTGGCCACAGTGTGAGACAGGGCCAGTTGTGTCTCTCATGGCTACAGTAGTGGGGCCAGTTGTGTCTCTCAGTGGCCACAGTGAGGCTGGGGGCTTGACCAATGTGTCTCTCAGTGTACAGTGAGAGACGGAACCCCCGTCTCTCAGTGGCCACAGTGAGACAGGGGCCAGTTGTGTCTCTCAGTGGCCACAGTGAGAGACAGGGGCCAGTTGTGTCTCTCAGTGGCCACAGTGAGACAGGAGCCAGTTGTGTCTCTCAGTGGCCACAGTGAGACAGGGGCCAGTTGTGTCTCTCAGTGGCCACAGTGAGAGACAGGGGCCAGTTGTGTCTCTCAGTGGCCACAGTGAGACAGGGGCCAGTTGCGTCTCTCAGTGGCCACAGTGAGAGACAGGGGCCAGTTGTGTCTCTCAGTGGCCACAGTGAGACAGGGGCCAGTTGTGTCTCTCAGTGGCCACAGTGAGAGACAGGGGCCAGTTGTGTCTCTCAGTAGCCACAGTGACCAGGCCACCCTCACTGTGGCCACAATGAGTAACAGTGACCAGGCCCTCACAGTGGCCACAATGAGTAACAGTGACCAGGCCATCAAAGTAGCTACAATGAGTGACAGTGACCAGGCCCTCACAGTGGCCACAATGAGTAACAGTGACCAGGCCATCAAAGTAGCTACAATGAGTGACAGTGACCAGGCCCTCACAGTGGCCACAATAATTGACAGTGACCAGGCCACCCTCACTGTGGCCACAATGAGTAACAGTGACCAGGCCCTCACAGTGGCCACAATGAGTAACAGTGACCAGGCCATCAAAGTAGCTACAATGAGTGACAGTGACCAGGCCCTCACAGTGGCCACAATGAGTAACAGTGACCAGGCCATCAAAGTAGCTACAATGAGTGACAGTGACCAGGCCCTCAGAAGACAGACACAACCACATGATAAACACATTAAGATATGACGAATCATGTCGTGTTTATGTAGTTAGCGACACCTGTTATGTTTAGGCTAATGGCCATCAAAACATTAAATCTCAAATGTTATCTTATATCTAACATCAGTTCAGTGTAGACGTAGAAACTAAACATATTAATAGATGTTCTAAGATGATGTTTATCCATTAAAATCGATCAATTCAGTTTTATTTAACATCAAAAAATATTATTATGTAACATTTAAAAATATTCTTATCGTGTAAGGTTTTTTGAATCCGTGTAATATGTTCAATAATCTCACTAACTATACGAGGCCAATCAGGTCATTCAACTCCCGTGAGCCAACCAGCGTGTTTCATTCTCCAAGTCAACGTGAATGTCACTATTTATTAGCCTGACCATCTGATCAACACTTCATTATAGCGAGACCTGACCAGCTGATCAACACGTCATTATAGCGAGACTTGACCAGCTGGTCAACACGTCATTATAGCGAGGCCTGACCAGCTGATCAACACGTCATTATAGCGAGGCCTGACCAGCTGATCAACACGTCATTATAGCGAGACTTGACCAGCTGATCAACACGTCATTATAGCGAGACTTGACCAGCTGATCAACACGTCATTATAGCGAGACTTGACCAGCTGATCAACACGTCATTATAGCGAGGCCTGACCAGCTGATCAACACGTCATTATAGCAAGACTTGACCAGCTGATCAACACATTATAGCGAGACCTGACCGGCTGATCCAAACACGTCATTATAGCGAGGTCTGACCAGCTGATCAACACGTCATTATAGCGAGGCCACAGGCCAGCTGATCAACGCGTCATTATAGCGGGAACCTGACCAGCTGATCAACACGTCATTATAGCGAGACCTGACCAGCTGATCAACACGTCGTATAGCGAGAACCCGACCAGCTGATCAACACGTCATTATAGCGAGGCCTGACCAGCTGATCAACACGTCATTATAGCGAGACTTGACCAGCTGATCAACACGTCATTATAGCGAGACCTGACCAGCTGATCAACACGTCATTATAGCGAGACTTGACCAGCTGATCAACACGTCATTATAGCGAGGCCTGACCAGCTGATCAACACGTCATTATAGCGAGGCCTGACCAGCTGATCAACAAGGCCTGAAGATGTTTATAACGAGGTTTGTGTTATAACATCACTCAACTGGTGACTAAATCATTGTAGTTATTTTCCATGCATTATTAAGATGATAGTATGACTTGGTTAGGAAATGCAATTTTTTTTTATAAATACGAAAACTTTCTCAACACCAACGAACGCTTTTAAAACCAGGAATTTACATGTCATTTTATTTCCCTAAGTTCATGAATACTATTCCTAAAAGTTAATAGCCGCTAGTAGTTTATATTTTCTCCTAAATCAACAAGTAATAGAACAGCTTCGAGTATTGGGGAGGCGAGACACACACACACACACACACACAACACACACACACACAACACACACACACACACAAACACACAACACACACACAACACACAACACACACAACACACCTATAGTCGAGCATCAGTCACCACACCAAACTACCAAACAACATCAAACTACCTATTCACACTCGTTTATAACCAAGTCTTTTGCTGTTTCCTGCTTCACCTTCTCGATACTGGCCAGTCGCTTCTCGGACCCTGAAGTGAGAAGTGTAGTCTCTCTTGTGTGTTACTCAAACTTATTTAACATAGACAATAGTGAACATGTTTACTGATTTAGTGTTTTATCAGGTTGGTTTAATTTTTGTTTATGTTTTAAGATGTTTTATGATGTTTTATTTTTTGCTAGAATGTTTTATGGTAAATGTTAGCATCATGGCGGCATTGTCCAGTCGTGTCTTGTTCATCGAGTCGTTTAGTATTTGTTGTTGACTAAGTTTTTTTTTCTTCATTGTTTTATTGTGTTTATTGGTTGTTTTGATGCGTGTTTGTCTGTGTTTGTTTCTTTGTTTACTCTGGTGAAGGTATATTTAACATAGGTAACACACAGAAGTAACTAACATAGGTAAGACGTACAGATAACTCACACAGGTAACACAAACAGGTAACACAAACAGGTAACTCACACACAGGTAACACACACACAGGTAACACACACACACAGGTAACACACACACAGGTAACACACACACAGGTAACACATACAGGTAACACACACAGGTAACACACACACAGGTAACACACACACAGGTAACTCACACAGGTAACTCACACAAGGTAACACACACACAGGTAACACACACACAGGTAACACACACACAGGTAACACACACATAGGTAACACACAGAAGTAACTAACATAGGTAAGACGTACAGATAACTCACACAGGTAACACAAACAGGTAACACAAACAGGTAACTCACACACAGGTAACACACACACAGGTAACACACACACACAGGTAACACACACACAGGTAACACACACACAGGTAACACATACAGGTAACACACACAGGTAACACACACACAGGTAACACACACACAGGTAACTCACACAGGTAACTCACACTCTCATCTTGTCTCTCACAGATAACTTCACCCTCAAGGACCTTCACCTCCTCGTCACAGCCCTCGCCCGTGGACTCAGGACATCGGTGATCAGAGGTAAATCACATAGTTATTACACAGTGTTATTAATGACCTACTGGGAGGGGGTTGGGTGGAGTAGTGGGTGGGGTGGGGTAGTGGGTGGGGTGGGGTAGTGGGTGGGGTGGGAGCAAGTGGGTGGGGTTGGTGAAAATGGGGGAGGTGTTTGAGTGGTTTTTGGGGGGAGGGGTTGAGGTATGGTTGTTTGTCCGTTTTGTCGCCACTGATACTAGACAGGCCTAGTCAGGTGTTGACAGTCAGGTGATGGAAGGCAGGTGTTGACAGTCAGGTGATGACTGGTAGGTGTTGGCAAACAAATGTTAGCAGTCAGGTGTTGGCAGGTTTACTAAGGTGTTTCGATTGAATATTAATGTTTACGTTAGTTTTCCATTATTTAAGTTAGAATTTATTGTCTAGGTAATATTTGACTTACAGGTGTTCACAGGTGTTCACTTCCGGTTTGTATTTTTTTAATTAAGGGTTTCATTGCGTGAGATTTTGTGGGGTGTTTCGTTATTTCTCATTAGCTTCTCGATTTTTTGCGATATTTCTCATAAATTTGTCGATTTTTTGCATTTTTCTAATTAATTTGTCGAATTTTTACGTTATTTCCAACTATTGATTCGTTGTAAGGACAGTCAGTATTAATTAACACTATACAGTCACCTCTAGCCAGTCTACAAGTCCTATTGACTGTCACCTGGCGTTAAGTCCGAGTAAGAGTGACCGCTAACTCACCTGGTCAAGTCAGACTCATAACTCCCCTACCCCTTCCCTCCCCATGCACCTTCCCCTTTCCTCCCCTCTACCTTTTCCTTCCCTCACCACCTTATTCCCATCCTTCCTCACCTGTCCTCACTCTCCCCTCCCCCTAACCTTATCCCCTACCCATCATCCAACCTCTCCATCCCCTCCCCACCCTACCCTACCTCTCCAGCCTCCCCTACCCCCCCCCACCTACCCCCATCCTCAACTCTCCCCCTCCCAGTAAAGGTAAATAAACAATTGTGGGTCACCATCGTGCGCCACAGTAATCTCCTTGACTGGGTAATCATAAGTGAAGCTGAGAGAGAGAGAGAGCGAGAGAAAGAGAGAGAGAGAGAGAGAGGCCAACAAAAAAAATCGATAAAAGATAATTTAAAGATAGTGGTTAAAGTACTCACTGTAGCCGACATAAGATGAGGTATACTATTGCTACAAGATACAGCAGAGTGTTTAGTTCGCCCACTTAAACAACACAGAAGAATTCTTTTAATTGAGGGACTTTAAATACACAGACGTTCTTATGTATATGTACACACACACACTTACACGTGCACGCTTCTCTCTCTCTCTCTCTCTCTCTCTCTCTCTCTCTCTCTCTCTCTCTCTCTCCTCTACTCCCTCCATCCTACCACCTTCCCTCCTTCTCCCCCTCCCCACACACATCCCCAAACACACATCCCTACCTCCCCTACCACAACCCCAACACCACAACCTTCTCCCACCACGTATCCTGCCCCCACCACACATCCTTCCCCACCACACATCCTCCCCACCACAACTCACTTCCCCCACACACATCCCAACTTCCCCACCACATCCTTCCCCATCACACAACCTTCCCCACCACACATCCTTCCCCCACCACACATCCTTCCCCACCACAACTCCTTCCCCCCCACCACCCACATCCTTCCCCCCACCACACAACCTTCCCCCCCACCACCACAACCTTCCCCCCACCACACACAACCTTCCCCCACACATCCTTCCCCACACACACACCCCCAATTACACATTCCTCCCTCCCCACCCTACACCCCCTCCCACCACACATCCTACCCCCACCCACACACACACAACCCCAAATCACACATTTCACCCTCCCCACACACCACACACACCCTCCACCACACACACACACATACTATCACTCTCCAAACACACGAAACCAAACTTAAAAAACAATTACAAACATATTTTCCTAAGATTTAAAAAGGGGACCGGGACGTCGACATGAGGGCAGAGGGAACTATTAATCACATACCGTAAGTGATATAAGTTGACCCTCTCAAGTGTATTATAAGTGTAGGTATCTAAGAATTGATCTACACCAGCTGATCGTAAAGTGAAGGACCTAGTGAAGTGTATAAAGCGTAGTGTCTCTTGCTCTTCAGGCCGCTGCTTGGAGGTGGGGGTTGTGAGAATGGTTGTGAGAGTGAGAATGATTATGGTGGGGCAGTGAGAATGGTGGTGCCGGGGCAGTGAGAATGATGGGAGATGATGGTGAGAAAGAATGATGGCTGTGAGAATGATGAGAATATTGGTGCGATGAATGATGACGGAATGATGGTGGCAGGAGTGTAAGAATGACCATGCTCTTGAGAATGATGAGAATGATGGTAGATAAGGATGAGAATGATCTAAGAGTAGAGGCAGGGCGAATGAAGAGTTCTTGGGAAGATAATTATAGGGAACAGTGCCAGGTGTCGAGTGTCAGGGTGCCAGGTGTCAGGTGCCAAGAAGTGTCGGGTGTCAGGAATAAGGAAAATTCATCTGAAGGGTCAAAGGCTAGATTGATAGGAGGTATAATGAGTCTTTGTTTGTGTATATGACATGAATAAATCAATCTATATATAATGCCGAGTGTGTGGGTGTGGGTGTGTGTGGGTGTGTGTGTGTGATGATGTGGAAAGTAATGTGTGTGTGTGTGTGTGTGTGTGTGTGTGTGTCTTAATGGTAGGTTAGGTTAGGTTAGGTTTCAAGTCTAAACATTAATCTGAGTTCTCACCTGCTGTTTTATGCCACCTGTCTTAGTCACCTCTCTCTCTCTCTCTCTCTCTCTCTCTCCTTTCTTAAATTTTTGTCTCTATGCGATAAAGGAGAAGGGATAAAGGTGCACATAACAATAGGAATAACAAACAACAGAAAAAGAACAACGTAGCAGCCCAGGAGAGTGAGAGAGAGAGAGGAGGGTGTGTCTAAAATGAGAGAAGAGAAGAAAAGAGAGGGAGAAAAAACAGAGAGAGAGGGGTGAGAGATGTCAAGCATGAGAGAAAAGAGAGAGAGAAGGGAGAGAGAGAAAGAAAGGAGGGGGAGTAGAGTGTCGAGCGTGAGAGACAAAGGGAGGATAAGAGAGAGAGAGAGAGAGAGAGAGAGAGAGAGAGAGAGAGAGAGAGAGAGTAATACAGATGCTATGAATGTCTTCAAGATGCCTCCCCTCCCCCTACCACCCTCTCACCCTCCCTCATTACCTCCCACCCATCTTCCCTCCCTCCCTCCCTCCCGCCCTCACTCTTGCTATTTTCTCTCCTTCCTTCCTTCCTTCCTTCCTTCCTTCCTTCCTTCCTTCCCTCCCTCCCCCCCTGTCACCAACCCTTACTCCTTCCCTTTTCCTACTTTCTCTCCTTTCTTCCGTCCTTCCTTCCCTTCTCCCTCCTTCTCTTCCTCCCTCCTTCCCTCTCTCCACCGTAATGATTGAGAAAATTGACCAATAAAGGAAATATAAAAAAGGTTTTTATTGGCTGTGCATCCTGTTAGGCCTAGTTAGTAATTACAGTCGTTCGGGAAAGCATAATTGGTCGTTTAGGAAGGAACTATGGTTGCAGTGGTGACTTTTCTCTCCTTAACCACCGCCAATATATATAGACTCTCGCTTATCCGAACTTCCAACGGGTGTATCCGAACAGCGATTGATTTGAGGAGAAAAGAGGAAGATGTTCAGATAAGTGATTTTTCCAGTTATCCGATCCGATTCCGCGATGTTTCTAAGATATTCGGATAATCGATTTACCCAATTATCCGATCCGACGATATTTAGAGGCGGTGGGGGGGGGGGTCGGTTAGCGAGATTTCTTAGTTATCCGGATTATCGAGGTTAAGATGAGAGTTAAGTAGATAATTGTTTTTCCTTCTCGTAGAATATTATATTAGTTTTAAGGGCTGTAAACTAGGCGGGTCTCCTGCCGACCATAGCGACGGTGACCAAAAAGCAGCAATTTCCGTAATGACTTGGGAAATGTTGAGTACAGTGTGGTGCAGAAGTCTCATGTTCTCGGCCAAACTGATTTATACACCACCACCCTGTATCACGATATGGGGTGGTGCATAAGTTGGGTGTCCTTGAGAGAGAGAGAGAGAGAGAGAGAGAGAGAGAGAGAGAGAGAGGACCCATTAAAAGAGAGGTGTATGTGTTAATAGTAGACACATGGGGTTATTAAACAGCTGTAATGATTGGCTAATTGACCACAAACGATTCGTAAATGACAGACTTAAGAAGTTTACAATCTCAACGGTAATTTGGGAAGGAGAGAGAACCCGGAGAGAACCCGGAGAGAACCCGGAGAGAACCCACACCATCCTTTCCTTTGTCCTCCTCACTTTCTCCAACTTTCTCCAACCAATAGACCTAAAAAAAGGGAAATATATATATATATATCATTAAAAATACGATTTCCTTTCGTCTTGTGATTATATAATTCGTATTTTTTTTTCTTCATATCCGGATCTAGTGAATAAAAGGGAAATCATGAACGTGCTACCTGGGGTTTGTTTTGGTTGGGAGGTCAAGGGAATCGAGGCCTTAAGGTCAGCTGGCGTGAGGGTCAGTGTTGCGTGTGTGTGGTGAAGGTTATAGATTGAGGGTTAGGGTAAAAACTGCCTCCTGGGGTAAAAAAAACTATTCTTGTGAGATGCAACTTCCGGTGTGCCGGTTTTCATCCGAGATATAATGTGACCCTTTGTTGACATTTTTACCTGTTGGCACTGTCACCTTTATATATATATACAGTATATATGTATGTATAGTTTATATATATTAAGGAAATGTATATGACAAGTGTTATAATATCGGTTCCATGAATAATAATAATAATAATAATAATAATAATAATCAATACATCGTACGGGTGGCAGGTGTGTCAAGGCACCGTGAGTCTCGTACCGTATAATATGCTTAAATACATTTATTCCTTACCTGTAGCTTACCTGTGTGACCTCGCCATTAATAACTTACTCCTACAATACGGTACTTGTATACACACACACACACACACACACACACACACACACACACACACACACACACACTAGACTGTAAATGTGATAGAAATGTTATATTATTATCATACTAACTTAAGGTGGTAGAAATACAATCACAGAACTCTGGGTAAACTTGATCAGGTGATTGAAGGATATCTGAATTAAACAAGTAATACAATAATATGTTTGTTTGTGTTTGTTTGTGTTTGTTTGTGTTTGTTTGTGTTTGTTTGTGTTTGTTTCTGTTTGTTTGTGTTTGTTTCTGTTTGTTTGTGTTTCTTGTAAATCTACTGATAGCCATTGAGAGAGGGGGGGGGAGGGGTATTACCTGACACACGGACGAATAACACTCACAGACGAACACAATCACGGACACACACACACATACTGACAGGTGCAAGTCAATATGTTATTCTCCCTGTGTACATTTATATACATACAGGTATACGCACATGAGTTAAAGTACACACGTACACATGCATAGTTAATACATAAATAAATACACAAACAAACACTCGTACCCACGCTCATGTACACAAGCTTACAAACACACAAAAACAAACACACTTGGATGTTCACACACACACACACACACACACACTACACACACACACACACACACACACACATACACACACACAGTCAACTTTTGAAATATATTCATAAAAGTACTCACCGTGGCAACCAGCTTAGGCCTATAGTACTTTTAGCTGATTGCCTGATAACCCCATACAATCTTGTAGTAGGGGGGCATGGAGGAGGGGGCATGGAGGGAGGGCATGGAGGGATGTGATAGTACTATTCTGACCCTATTTGAATAATGCGATTGATGTGGTGTTTTAAGCGTGAGTTTAATCAGTGTTATGCTGTGGTAGTGTGGTGGTGGTAGTGGTGTGTGTGGTGGTGGTGGTGGTGGTGTGGTGGTGGTGGTGTGGTGGTGTGAGGTGGTGGTGGTGGTGTGGTGGTGGTGTGTGGTAGTGGTTGGGATGGTGGTGGGGGTGTGGTGGTGGTGGTGTGGTGGTGGTGGTAGCGGTGGTGTGGTGGTGGTGGTGGTGTGGTGGGATGTGGTGGTGGTGGTGTGGTGGTGGGGTGTGGTGGTGGTGGTGTGGTGGTGGTGGTGGCCAGTGGTTGGGATGGTGGTGGGGGTAATATATTGATACTGGGGATGGTGGTGTTGGTGATGGTGTTGGTGATATGGTGATGATGGTGATGTGGGGATGATGGTGATGATGGTGATGATGATGATGGTGATGATAGTGATGGTGGGGATGATGATAATGGTGATGATGGTGTTGGTGGGGATAGTGATGGTGATGGTGGGGATGATGGTGATGATGGTGATGATGATGATGGTGATGATGGTGATGGTGGGGATGATGATAATGGTAATGGTGATGGTGGCGTACATATACACACTCCTGTAAAGAAATATATCACGGACACGCACGCAGAGAATTATTCATGCGCAAATATACGGACACGTACACTGAGACATAAACGTACGTACGCTACACAGAAATACACACACACAAATACACAGACACAGAAATACACACAGTCGCACGCAGAAATACATAAAACACACACACACAAATACACACAGAAATACATACACACACACACACACACACACACACACACACACACACTGGCGCCGCGGGGATGTATCGGAAATACGGTTTGCGAAAGACAAATGCCGGCAATCTGTTGTGATTTCTCCTCGTTCTATCTCACAGCTGCCGGACTTTTACTCCTCCTTGACATCAAATAATTTATTCATCGTTATCATATTTCTCGTTTTATTTCCCGTGTGAGTTATTTATGACCGTGTATTAATAACGTCTTAAAATACACAAAAACACGGTAAGGAAACATCGGCGGGTCCGTATAGAGAGGCGGCCTCCAACCAATCAGCGCGTTTGAAATCAATCACCATTGGCGGCTATTGGCCGGGGGACGCTGGAGTCTCCGCCCACTATCTAACCGATCACTTCCTATTGGCTATTGACACTAGTGATTGGTTTCAGCCGTCACAGTTCAATAACCAATAGGATCGCGCGATTGGTTCTAGCGAGGCCGAAGAGGTTCCAATACTTTCCTGATGTCAACTCCCCATGCCTATAAACCTCCTTCCTACACACTTTAGGGCCACATCTGACGCCTTATACACAACTTTCGTTCAGTTTTAATTCATTTTCGTCCAGATTCGATAGAGTGAAGTGGATGAGAGGGCGGGGAAGGAGGAGGAAGGAGAAGGAAGATGTGGGTGGCGGGGTTTTGAGTCTCTGCCAACATAACCGTAGGGGGTGAAATAAGGTAGGCCTAGTCCATCCTCCCCTACCCCTACCCCCTCCAATGCCGCCCAGCCACCCGGCCCATCACGAAAATCGATAAGACTTGGTGGAAGGTGATCTGAGTGGCCGGGTACTCTTTACTCACTCACTCTTACTCTCTCTCTCTCTCACTCTCTGCTGCTCACTCCGTATACCGTACTCTCTCTCTCTCTCTCTCTCTCTCTCTCTCTCTCTCTCGTTTATAAATCGTTGGTTTGTTCATTCACAAATATACTGTATACTTAACGAGCATTATTATTATTATTATTATTATTATTATTATTATTACTATTACTATTACTATTACTATCATCATCATCATCATCGTCATCGTCATCATCATCATCATCATCATCATCATCATCATCATCATTATTATTAACTTAAAAAACAAATAAACAGACAGACAGACACCACTTGAAAAGCCATAAGATAGAATAGCATCACAACCTCACACAACACTGTCACAACCTCACATAACACTGTCACAACCTCACATAACACTGTCACAACCTCACATAGCACTGTCACAACCTCACATAACACTGTCACAACCTCACATAACACTGTCACAACCTCACATAACACACAACCTCCCCCACATACACCGTCACAACCTCACATAACACTGTCAGCAACCTCACATAACACTGTCACAACCTCAATCACATAACACTGTCACAACCTCACAACACTGTCACAACCTCACATAACACTGTCACAACCTCACAACACCGTCACAACCTCACATAACACTGTCAACAACCTCACAACACTGTCACAACTCACATAACACTGTCACAACCTCACAACACTGTAACACTGTCATAACAAACCTCACATAACACTGTCACAACCTCACATAACACTGTAACAACTGTCACAACTCCACATAACACTGTCACAACCTCACATAACAACCTCACAACACTGTCACAACCTCACATAACACTGTCACAACCTCACAACACTATCACAACCTCACATAACACTGTCACAACCTCACAACACTGTCACAACCTCACATAACACTGTCACAACCTCACACAACCTGTCACAACCTCACAACTGTCACAACCTCACAACATAACACTGTCACAACCTCACATAACCTCACAACCTAACACTGTCACAACCTCACATAACACTGTCACAACCTCACAACACTGTCAACCTCACAACACTGTCACAACCTCACATAACACAACACTGTCACAACCTCACATAACACTGTCACAACCTCGCATAACACTGTCACAACCCCGCAACACTGTCACAACCTCACATAGCACTGTCACAACCTCACAACACTGTCATAACCTCACAACACTGTCACAACCTCACATAACACTGTCACAACCTCACAGTCACAACCTCACAACACTGTCATAACCTCACAAACACTGTCACAACCTCACATAACACTGTCACAACCTCACATAACACTGTCACAACCTCACATAACACTGTCACAACCTCACATAACACTGTCACAACCTCACATAACACTGTCACAACCGCACATAACACTGTCACAACCTCACATAACACTGTCACAACCTCACATAACACTGTCACAACCTCAGATAACGCCGGCACAACCTCACATAACACTGTCACAACCTCGCATAACACTGTCACAACCTCACATAACACTGTCACAACCTCACATAACACTGTCACAACCTCACATAACACTGTCACAACCTCTCATAACACTGTCACAACCTCACATAACACTGTCACAACCTCACATAACACTGTCACAACCTCACATAACACTGTCACAACCTCGCATAACACTGTCACAACCTCACATAACACTGTCACAACCTCATAACACTGTCACAACCTCACATAACACTGTCACAACCTCACATAACACTGTCACAACCTCACATAACACTGTCACAACCTCACATAACACTGTCAACCACATAACACTGTCACAACCTCACATAACACTGTCACAACCTCACATAACACTGTCACAACCTCACATAACACTGTCACAATCCCACATAACACTGTCACAACCTCACATAACACTGTCACAACCCCACATAACACTGTCACAACCTCACATAACACTGTCACAACCTCACATAACAACTGTCACAACCTCACATAACACTGTCACAACCTCACATAACACTGTCACAACCTCACATAACACTGTCACAACCTCGCATAACACTGTCACAACCTCACATAACACTGTCACAACCTCACATAACACTGTCACAACCTCAAATAACGCCGGCACAACAGTAGAGGTGGCCGTGACGTGAATGTGACACGTCTCGCTCGTAACTCCCTCTCACGGCACAGTCCTTCACTTTTTACCGCGTTTTCTCAGTCTATTTGAGAAACTGTTTGTATAATTTGTTTGTTCTTTCCTTGTTAGTATTTTTGCTGTTTATTTCTGTTTTATTTGCGAGGTTGGGTTGGGTGAGGTTGGGTTTAAGAGGTTGGGTTGGGTGAGGTTGGGTTGGGTGAGGTTGGGTTAGGTTAGGTTACGTGTGGTGTTTCTGTTTACTCTTTTTATTAGTTATTTCGTTTTCTTGGGAGAATTTTGTAGTGACTATTATTACCATACCCTCGGCCGACGTCACTATGAGCTATCAACATCACCATACGCCTACCATCATCAGTTTCATCACTACCATCATCACAGCCACACAAACACCACCTCAACATAAACATACACCCTCCAACATAAACCATACACCCTCAACATAAACCCTCCACCCAAACATACCCCCTCCACCACAAACCTCACCCTCCAACATAAACATACACCCTCCAACAAACATACACCCTCCAACATAAACATACCCTCCAACAAACATACACCCTCCAACATAAACACACCCCTCCAACATAAACATACACCCTCCAACAAAAACACACACCTCCACTCTACCACAACATTACTACCACACCATCACACCACCACACCGCCAGAATACCACACCACCACACTACCACACTTCACTACCACACCACCACACCAGAATACCACACCACCACCCACCACACATACACCACACCATCACACACCACACCACCACACCACACTACCACGCTACCACACCACCACACTACCACCACTACCCACACCACGACACTACCTATCACCTACTACTACCTACCACACCACCACTACCATCCCACCACACACCCCACTACCACACTACCTACCCATCACCACACTACACACCACCACACCACTACCAATACCACCACACTAACACACCACCACACTACCACCCTACTAACACATCACTACCACACTACCACACTACCACACTACCACACCACCACACTACACCACTACCACAATAACACCACACTACCACACTACCACACCACCACACTACCACACACACACCACAACTCGCAGGCAAGAAACTCCGGTAGCCCAATGGTGGAGGACCTCCCAGGGTCACTACAAGACTCCCCGGTGCTTTACGTTCCTTCCTGACCCGAGGAGGAGGAGGGGGAGGAGGAGGAAGAGGGAGAAGATGAGGAAGAGGAGGAGTAAGAGGAGGAGGGGAAGATGTGTATGGGGAGGAAGAGGAGGATGAGATGAGGAAGAGGAGTAAGATGAAGAGGAGGTGGAGGAAAAGATAAAGAAGAGTAAAAGGAGGAGTTGGAGGTGAGATGAGAAAAAGGAGTAAGGTGAGATAAAGGGAACAAGGAAGAAGGAGAGAGATAAATAAAGAAAATGGGACAAAAACAAATAATAATGGAAAAAGGGAGACAGACAGACAGACAGACAGACAGACAGAAAAAGTCCTGTAACAACCCTACCATAAATCATCCATACCTCTAACACACACACACACACACACACACACACACACACACACACACATACACACATACACACACACATACACACATACACACATAAATATCAACAAATGAAAACCGTAACAATAGTAATAAACAACAGACAGACAGACAGACAGACAGACAGACAGACATGTTAGGTGAATATATGAACATCAGATAAAGGTGAGATAAAGCCACAGGTGAGAAGAACAATCCACCCAGGTAGATAATTAACAAGACAATAAGGTAATAGACTAAACCAGGTGATAGGCTGAATACAGTAATAATCAATAATACTAATGTCCCTCTATACAACTCTTTAAGATAAGGTTGATAAGATAACAAAGGAATAAATAAGAAACAATATTTACGAGAAGATGAGGAGATAGGAAAGAGAGAGAGAGAGAGAGAGAGAGAGAGAGAGAGAGAGACAGAGAACAAAAGTCAATAACGATAATAACGAGTTGAGGAATGTGATGATAACGGTACATGACACAGGCCAGGTGTAATTAGCAGGGAACACACTTAATAACGGGGACACACCTTTATGGCCGTGTCAATATATCTCTCTCTCTCATAACAATAACATAACATAACAAACGGCTTATTCGACTGTAGGGGAGCGACACGAGGAGGAGAATAATAATAATAATAATAATAATGATGAAAATAATAATAATAATAATAATAATAATGATAATGATAATAATAATAATAATAATAATAATAATAATAATAATAATGATAATAATATCGACAGTTTCGGTAGGGGTAGGGGCAGGGGATGACGACATGTGCGGTAGGGGCAGGGGATGGCATCAGATGCGATAGGGGCAGGGGCAGGAGAAGGCAACAGGTGCGGTCGGGGCAGTGGATGGCTACAGGTGACGACCTTCTTGCGGCAGGCACGGTAGGTAGCGGGGTGCGGGAGGTAGCAAGGTGCGGGCGACCTCCCTGCGGTACAACAAGACCTCCCGCAGCTTTATGGTTGCGGCAGCCTCAGTGACCGGCGCCGCTGATGCGTCTTGCTATGTTGCGGACCTTCCCCATTGATGCTGTGTCCTGTCCCTACACCACACTACACCTCTTCTGTCTCTCTTTCTCTTTATTTCCCTGTGTATGTCTCTATCTGTCTATGTATCTGTGTAGAAACATACATAGTAACCTTCATAGAAAACATACATAGAGCCATACATAGAGCCATACATAGCAACATACATAGAGCCATACATAGAAAACATACATAGAGCCATACATAGAGCCATACATAGCAACATACATAGAGCCATACATAGAAAACATACATAGAGCCATACATAGAGCCATATATAAAGAATATACGTAAATCTAACCAAAATATTCTCACCAACACTGATACAAAAAATAAAAGGTTAAGTCAGATGAGACTTTATATCTAACCTTGTTCACTGTGGGTGTTAAGTGCCAACAGGGTGCCAGGTTGACAACAGCGTGCCAGGTTGACAGCAGGGTGCCAGGTTGACAACAGGGTGCCAGGTTGACAACAGGGTGCCAGGTTGACAGCAGGGTGCCAGGTTGACAACAACAGCGTGCCAGGTTGACAGCAGGGTACCAGGTTGCCAGCAGGGTGCCAAGTTGACAACAGCGTGCCAGGTTGCCAGCAGGGTGCCAGGAGGGTGCCAGGTTGCCAGCTGAGTGCCAGCAGGTTGCCAGGGTACCAGCAGTGCGCCAGGGTGCCAGGGTGCCAGGCTCACATAATAAACTCTTGGCACTGTTCCTAGTTATTTCTAGATAGTGTAGAAATTGGTAAAAGCGAAGCAGATTGAGCTGGGTCAGGTAAACTAAGGTGTGTGTGTGTGTGTGTCACGATCACTAGAGGAAAGACAAAAGAATACACGAGGAGAAAGAAGAGGAATGATAATAAAACTGAGAGAGAAGACCTTGCCCTTTGATAGGTCGTTTCCCTCCCTCCCACCCTCCCTCTCTCTTTCTTCCTCCGTCCCTCCCTCCCTCCCTCTACCACTTTCTCTTTTTTTTCTCCCTTCCTCCCTCTTTCCTCCTTCATCCCACCCTCCCTCTTTCCCACCCTCCTCTATCCCTCCTTCAACCTTCCCTCCCATCATCCCTGAGATCCTCTCACAAATCCTTCCTCTCGCCCTCCTTCCATCCAACCCTTAATTCCTCCATCCCTCAACCCTCTTACAATCTCTCCCTCCTCACCTCTCATCATCCTTCCCTCCATCCCCCAACATTCTCACCACCCATCCTTCCCTCCCTCCTTTCCTCTCTCCCTTCCTCAACTCTCCCTCCCTTAACCCTCTCTTTCCACCCTCCCTTCCTCAACTCTCCTCCCTTAACCTCTTTTCCACCCTCCCTCCCTCCTAACCTCTCCTTCCTCCCTCCCTCCTCCCTCCTCCCTCCCTCCCTCCCTTCAATAGCGGGAGTATCATCAACCTCTTTGGTACAATGGACGGGCTAGAATTTTTTTTAATGGGAAATTTTTAATGAATGGCCATAATTAACGCAAGCAGCATCTTAGACGGGAGACAAAGAGGGGAGAGGGGGAGAGTGATCTATAGGAGGTGCTGGGGATGACTATTTTTTTCATTAATGTCTCGCCCGGCCGCTATACGGATCAGGGGGAGGGTTCGATTCGTCAGGATTTGATAGATCGTGAATTATTTTCTTTTTGTTTTTCTTCTCTTGTATTATACCTGTTGTGGTGGGGTGATGGTGATGGGTTTTACTAATGGGGTTATGGATGGGAGGTGTCGGGATGGGTGTGAGTGTGTGTGTGCGTGGGAGGGGGGATGGCTGTGTGTTCATATATAATACACTATAGTAACAATGACTCTCTACGTCATTCAGTGAGGAATTTCAGCACAGTTATGGTATAAAAGTGAGACTAGCTGGGAGGTTAACGCACGGGTTCACTACGAGTTATTGATAATTTTTACAATGGGTGGAATTGGGCTGTTCTTATAGCGATCAGTACGTGGTCGTAGGGCTGGATACGGTTGTAGTGTCGAACAGCAATTTGCGGACGAAGGATCTCGGGTGGCAGCAGGAGACGGTGGCGAGTGTGGTCTAGTAACTTTGTCACATATAAGGTCATGGTGATGATCAGAGAGCCGAGAGGGGCAGTGTGTTGAGCGCCTCTTGAGGTGTGGAGTAGGAAGGTGAGAGACGAGTCGTGTACGCCCTCTTCTGCACCCTTTCTAGGAGTCCTCGCCGTGTGGCATTTAAGGAGGAAGACCAGGCAGGGGAAGCGTAGGTCAGCTTAGGAAGTATGAATGTAGAGTAGGCACTCAAGAACTCAGGCGCGGGAACTCCGAGGGACTTGAAACGACGGAGGAGGAGGCGAAAGCTGGATGAAGTGACAAGAAGATCAGGTGTGTGTGTGTGTGTGTGTGTGTGTGTGTGTGTGTGTGTGTGTGTGTGTTGCAGATGTTAACGAGTACCCACAGGTCTTCTTAAAACAAACGTGATTATAATGAAAGTACATGAGTGTGAGTTACATAAACACACACACACTCACACACACACACACACACCTGATCTTCTTGTAAGGAGCAAACAGGTGCAAAAGACAGCTGTGTTTTGCCTGTCACCCTGTTAGAGGGAGGGAGTTGGCACGGGATGAGGGAGGGAGGGAGGAGAGTCAGAGGAGGGGAAGGGAGGGGAGGGAGAGTCAGAAGTGGGAAAGAGAGGGATGGGAGAAGAAGGGAAAGAGAGGATAGTAGAATCAAATGAGGTTGGGAGGGAAGGTAGGAGAGAGGAAGAAGAAATAGATGGAGGGAAGGAAGGAGGGAGAAGGAAGTAATAGGTGGAGGGAGGGAGGGAGGGCCGCTCACCACCACCGGTTTGATTCATCACCATCACATAGTAGGTATGAGGGCCTGGACTAATTAAGGGAGCCGACGCCTGGGTCTGATTTCCATAGTGTGAATATATATTAGCCATAAGCCATATTGGCCCGTATATATTATGTGCTATATTATATGTATCTATTATGTTACTCCGTATATATTATCAATAAGTAAAGTCTACCACACACGCTCAGACATTTGTACCGGTTTGTCTACTCCAATCAGACCAAGTTTGCGCAGACAGACCTGAACTGCATGTTTATCCTCTACACTGTACAGTTATGTCTGCGTAAACACCTCAATTCGCTTTCAGATTTCAGAAGAATATGTTGACCCTCAGAGCTGTTATCTCTCGTGGTCTAGTAAGTGTAGTGATAAACTGTTGTTGTAGTGGGGCGTTTGGGTGTTTGTCTTACCATAGAGTTTCTCACTTAACCTCAGTACCGAATACTTCACCAAGGAGAGTATAAAGTGGATCAGTACATAGAATATCACTCTACTTTCCGTCATCCAGTGTTGTCGTATTCTTGATGACTTGGGATTTCGTAACCCATAAATTTCTAGTATTCATCTAAATTGTTGGTTTGTTATTGATTATACCTTTAGTAATAAGTAAGGTAAGGATCACAGATACGGGTAGATAATTGCAGTTACGTTTATTTGGCGAGGTTCTATACGCTGATATACAATTTGCATGGACATGTGAGTGATACATTCATATTCACGCCCCAGTAATGCTGTAAGGAGTCAGCCTGGGGACCTCACATTTAATTACACTACTATAGGTTGGTTTATCAAGGCTCTAACTCCTCCTCCTCCTCTGATACATTCACTTCGCTGGGGAATTAAACCACTTTAGATTCACGAGGCCGGCCTAGATTGCTCTTGTAGGAAACAGGTCTTTACAAATGATATTTTTTCACGGGGATCCACACACAGTCTCGTGTCAATGACCGTTCTAACTTCAACTGACGGTGTCGCTACAGGCTGGGGGGGTCAGGAGGCCTTAAGTAAACCATGGTCGGGGGGCCTACTGGGTTGTATGTGGTGGTACCGAGTGTGAAACATGATGAACAACAAGGCACTGTCCTACTGGGCCCCATTGGTTGACTCTATACTTCGCTAATGTAATTTAATAACATCGTCATGCCTCGCCTCCTGTGTTGTCTAGCTCCAAACAGTCAGTCAGTCGGGTTGCGTGAGGCGGACCTAACCCAACCCATGACAGATGTCTATAAAATTATGTCCAAAGAAAGTGGTCTAGACAATGGCCTTTTGCAGAGACCAATTTTCTCCAGTTAATTTATTAGGAATAACAACAGGAGGCTAATGATAGTTGATACTGAAGCGGGCGAGGGAAGATGACACCGCCTCTGGTCACTTTTTTCATCCTGTCGCCATATTTCTTCATTTTATTCTCCTATTTATCACATGATGGTCTGAACTAACCTACATAACGTCCCATTTTCTCTATACCAACCAAGTTTATAGAGAACATCTTATCTCAGCAGCCCTTAACTTCGCACAAACTTAACACAAACAGTTCTGCACAGTCCAATAACCTCCTCCCCTACACACGCTCCGATTAGTTTGTGCATGTAGGGAGCGTGTGAGCGAGCATAGGACTTAAGGTATACGGAATGTAGGATTAAAAAATATCCTCTTTAATCACAACTCTTACTAATTTCGATATATTAAAACTTAGGTCATTAAAGTGCTAAGTTGCTGATGGATAAGTTATCGTTAGTGTTATTTTGTTGTTGTTGTTATCTGTGTTTGTTTACATGTTATCTTACCTCATTGTTGTTGTTATTTATGTTTTTATTCGCGATTGTATTTGTCCTCTGTCCATCCTCTTCCTCCTTATCCTACTTCCCTCATTATACCCCCCACCCTTCCTTCCTTCCTTCACTATACCCATATCCACGTGCTTCTCTCCCTCCTTCTCTTCCTTCTACCATATCTCTCCCATCCTCCCTCCTTCTGCCTTTCTAATCCCTTTCTTTCATCTTATCTCTCCCTCATCCTTGTCCCCCTTCCATCATCATTCCCCCATCTTCTCTATTTTCATCCGCTACGTACTTCCCTCCCTCCCTTCCCTTCCTCCTCTCCTTCCTTCCCTTCGTTGCCCTTCCATCTATACTTTAACCCTGTCCCTATCATCCCCTTCCTTCTTCCATCACCCATATTCCTTCTCTCCCAACTTCATCAGCTATTTATACTTCTTTTCCTCCCCTCCCTCCCTCCCTCCCTCCCATCGCTCCTTCCATCACTACCCTTCCATCGTTACCCTTCCATCGTATCCTACCCTTCCATCGCTACCCTTCCATCCCCTTCCATCGCTTCCATCGCCCTTCCATCGCTACCCTTCCATCGCTACCCTTCCATCGCTACCCTTCCATCGCTACCTTCCATCGTTACCCTTCCATCGTTACCCTTCCATCGTTCATCGTTACCTTCCATCGCCCCTTCCATCGCCACCCTTCCATCGCTACCCTTCCATCGCTTCCATCGTTACCCTTCCATCGCCTTCCATCGTTACCATCCATCGTTACCCTTCCATCGTTACCCTTCCATCTCCACTACTTCAACTGAGGTTTTTTTTTTTTATTGCCCTACCCAAGTAATGTATTCAGCCTGCTATGATTTATATTCGTCTTCCCATTCAAGCCTGGGAGGAAAGTAGCGCTGTTAACCGAAGGGGGGAAATTTTTCACACACACTCGTCTGTTTTCATTTCCTGACCAATATTTTCTTTCTTGGTGTGTTGTTGTTGTTTTTTCCTCTCACACACCCCTGAGCGGTACAGTTTGGTAAATTGGACTTGGGGTGTTTTTTTTTGTGTGTGTGTGTGTATAGATGTTGGTTGTTCCTGTATGGTTGTTTGTGTGTGTGTGTATGTGTTTTATTTTTTGAAGGGGGGGTCAAATGTTGGTGTGGGAGGGATACCATATTTGATTGGTATTGGAAATGAAGATGGGATAGTGGATTTGGGATTGGGTATGAAGGAGAGGGAAGGAGTTAGGAGGAGGAAGGAAGGAAGGAAGGAAAGGAAGTGGGGATGGATGGTGGGTGGGTGGGGTTAGATGAATGGATATGTGTGTGTGTGTGTGTGTGTGTGTGTGTGTGTGTGTGTGTGTGTGTGTGTACGCTACGTTGGGGATTGATCACAACAATTACTCAAAAGGGTTCTAATCCTCTTGTGTGTTGGGGAGTCCTCCCCCCCTCTCCCTTTTTTCCTCCATTCCTCACACTTAAACCATTTTCACCCTTGGACCATCAGTCTCTAAGGATCATATTATCTTTCCCCCCCCAAAAAATCTATATCTGATTTTCTCTTGTTTCTTGGGAATTAAGTCTTATGCGTCTTGGGAATTAAGTCTTATGCGTCTTGGGAATTAAGTCTTATGCGTCTTGGGAATTAAGTCTTATGCGTCTTGGGAATTAGTTCTTATGAGTCTTGGGAATTAGGAACACTGACTACTCATAATTCCAAGTTCGGTTTCAAAGAAAATAAAAAAGACGGAGGAAATATGAATGACAGAAACGCCATCTAGAAATTAACTTGAGACCCGGTTGAAGTTATGGTAGATTAATGATGATCAGATTATATACGTGTTATATTATAAGTTATAGAGGGTATGATTATATTATTTAGAGGTGTAGAGACAAGAAGTATATGACTTGGATGTTTGTGGTATAATTTTAAAGTCATTCATTAGTGATATTTTCTTTTAGAGATTATAGGAGGAAACATTTTATGAACGTGTTTGTGTAATATTGATTTTAATATAATTTTAGTCGAATTATACACGAATTAATAGATGATTTAAAACACTCTTTGTAGATTATAGGGATAATATAAACATTTTAATATAATTCTTCTGGTATTGATTTTACTATAATTGAATTGAATTATAGGCCTATACCAGACGAGAAATTCCCCCCCCCCCCAAAAAAAAAACTACAAAACTAATTTCATAAACATATGTAGATTTTTGTAGATTATAGAGAGGAAATAAATCCTTAAATATAATTCTTCTGATATTGAATTTACTATAATTTCTTCGCATTATAGGCCTATACGGGACGACAAATTCCTCCCCCTCCCCCCAAAAAAACGAATTTCATAAACTCTTGTAGATTATAGAGGAAAATATAATGAAATAAAAAAAAAGATTCGTCTGGTATTGATTTTAATGTCATCTAGGAGAGGCTGAGGGGTGAGGTTTGGCTGTATTAACCACGTCGCTCTTGTAGTCATAGTAGGAGGGGGAGAGGGAGGGGGGTAGTGAGGAGGGGGGAGAGGGGTTAGTTGGTGGGTGGTAGTGAAGGAAAGGGGGGCTAGTAGGGGGTAGTGATGTGGAGGGGTAGGTAGTGAAGGGGGGTGGGTTGGTAAAGGGGAGGTTTGGTAGGTGGTAGGTAGTGAAGGGGGAGAGGATTGGTTGGTAGATGGGTAGTGAGAAGAGGGGGTTAGTAGGGGGGGAATATAGTGGGGAGAGGAGGGGAAGGGGGTAGGCCTAATGTGGTTGTATTCAAATTTTAGAGGCTGGTTCCATTAGGTGATCCAACGCAGCATTTACATATGGTGAGCGTGACACCACTTAGCCTGTCACAATAACACTAGGCTGTTTTCTTTGTCAAATTTACTCTCTTTTATTTCTCGTGGTCGTAGTCGAGATATTTATCACTTCTGTCTGTCTCACTTTGTCTGTCTCTCTGTCTCTGCTCTTCTATCCCCTTCTATCCTTCCTTCATTATTTTCATCATTCTTCTCTCCTATATATATATATTTTGTCTCTATTTTTTTTCTCTCTAATCTTATTCTCTCAGTTTTTTTAATTCCTTTTATCTGTCTCCGTTTCTCTCTGTTTCTACCCGTCCTTTTCTTATTTCTTTCAAAACACACACACCCTCACACACACACACACACACACACACACACACACACACACACAGCATATACGACTATTTAAGCGTAGTCTCCAAATCGTCGCATACGTCAATACAAAACAATATCTGTTAATCTGGCCAATGACAGGTCGTCGGAGATGTATGCAAATTCATAATAAAAAAAATTTGCATAAAAGAGCAACTCATCTCATAAAGGCAAGTTTTATGGCTCTCTGTATTACACGTTGGAGTATTGAGTCACCCAGTGAGTCATATCAACCAGTGAGTCATGTTAATTCATCCAGTGAGTCGTGTTTAGTCGTGCTAATATTATTGTTACTGTTGTTGTTTTTGTTACATAAAACCCCAACATAAAATCGAAAAATCACTACAAAACCAACACAAAAAAAGTAATTGTGAACCTGGACGTTAATCGATTTGCGGGTCGTGTTCCTGAGTAATGGTAAGCCAGTGCAGTTGGCGAGTTGTCCGGTCTTCTCGGACTATTCCTTGACACTGGGTCCTGCAGCTCGTTAAATTAGGGTTTGGTTGTTGTGTTGGCGACAGCTTCTACACCTTAAACAAATTCACGCCGAGGTGGCTCTTGGGCCGGAGGTTTTCGTAAGCAGGGGGCAACCATGATATTTTATATATAAGTATTAGTGTGTGTGTGTGTGTGTGTGTGTGTGTGTGCGCGCGTGTCAGATACATCAAAGAGCAAGAGAGAGAGAGAGAGAGAGAGAGAGAGAGAGAGAGAGAGAGAGAGAGAGAGAGAGAGAGAGAATGAACCCCGATGACACATTCCTACCACAGGTGACTCGCGCCTTACTGAACCACTTACACGTGTCTCAAGAACAATATAGCATTAAGAACAGGTTAAATATATCACCAGAGACTCGCCTTAGCTATATTTCCCATCTATCGTACCAGAGTGAGTTTAAGAGACGCTCACGGGTACTATATTGTGTTAGCTTGAGGCGACAACAGGTAAATGTCAATTACCTTATGAGTGGTGGTGGTATTAACGATATCGGAGCTTTGATGATGTTACCTTATTAACCTCGACCACTCACTGTATCTGTCCCCTGTAACTTACGACTTCTGTTACGTTGTGGTAGTGTTACAGGGGCTATTATTAATGTTATGGTACTGTTACTTTAGGTGGTGTTACTGGAGGATACTGTTGCGTTACGGTGTTTTTACGTTGGGGTACTGTTACCTTGGGATGGTGTTATTGGACGCCGCTGCACTCGGATCACCTGAAGATTAGACATCCTAGCTTATTTTACCTGACAGTTAACCTACACACAAACGGTACCTTGAAGGGTTAGGTTAGGTTTAGTGAGGTTAGGTTAGGTCAAGTTAGGTTATTATAGGTTAGGTTAAGTTTGGGTAGGTTAGGTTGGATTAGAGTCAAGTTAGTCAAGTTAGGTCAGATCAGGTTTGGTTAGCGTAAAGTAAAGTTTGCTTAATTATCAAAATTACATATTTTAGGGACAATTAGGACAAGTAAGGTTAGGTTCGGTTAGGGTAGGTAGGGGTAGGGGTAGGGTAGGTTAGGGTAGGGTAGGGTAGGTAGGGGGTAGGGTAGGGTAGGGTAGGGTAGGGTAGGTTAGGGTAGAGTAGGGTAGGGTAGAGTAGGGTAGGGTAGGGTAGGGTAGTTACTCTCAGGTGAAATAAGCTGGGGTGTCTAATAGTCAGGTGATTCCAAAAATACACCTAAATATATCTATTTAAGTAATTTCACCGGTTATATATATAATACTAAGAGTAGATAAAATATATACAAGTTACCAGATAACAAAGAAAGAATTAATAATACATTCACTCAAAATCATTAACTCATAACCATCAGCCATTGATAATAAAAAGCATCCCCTCGTTCATGAAGCCGAAGCCAATCCGGATCTGCATTCGAGACGCGTCACGGAGCCTCACCGAGAGAAAGGCTCTAAGGGGGGAGCCCAAACCCACGCGCACAGCTTCTTGCCAGAGAAATTTAATATACGACAATAATATACATTAAAGCACAAAGTCACACAAGCAAGAAACGTGACGATACACAGAAGCTAAAGGCGAGGCGGTGTGTTCTGGGGACAGTATTCATGTCTTGTTGACTGGTATGTGTCTTTACGAGCGAAATATAGGACATTGAAGGCTTCATATTTCATCCTTTTAGTGCGTGACACGGCAAGACTTAGGAAATAATATTCGGGGACGCTGCATCGAGACAATTTTGTTAATAGGCAAAGTTCTCGCTGGTTCTGCCTCTCTGGGGGAAATTTATAGCCTTGTAAATTTGTTCGGTGGCGGGGGTCGTCGACGTGCGGGTGGGGGATCAGTCTCGATGCAGTGGTTCGGTTGGTCTAATAAACATGATACCAACGCGAGTTTGTGCCACTTAATCGCTCCTTTATTCATCTTTTGACAAAATGAATAAACATACGATGTATAAATATATCACGTTATACTGAAAACATAATTGTCTAATTATGCATGAAGTTCGGATCTGGTTTCGAAGCGGTGGTTTGATCTGCTCAGTAACCTGTACACTCCACTGAGACGATATTTACTAAAAGGAAAATATAATTCCATGTTTGTTCGGCCACACAAGCGTACATTTTGTCATCAACATGTGATCAACAAAAAGAAACGCCAATCTAGTGTACGGGACTGCATCCTACCAGAGTCGGAACCCTGTGTCTCATTTCGTCTTGTAGATCACATGTTGACGACAAAAATGTACGTTCCTGTGGCCGTACCCTTAAAGATGTAGTGCACGGCCGTTCTCAACACGTTCACTTAAGAGGTAGGTCACGAGAACGTCAAAATGTGGAGTTCAGATCGAATTTCGGAGCGGTGTGGTTTGGTTGGGCTTCACGTTACGAGCGATATCGGGCTTGGCAGATGTTGCGCCTCAGAATCCCTCGACCACCCACAGCTTCTGGCTACAATAACTCAGCCGTACTGTACGATACATTACCGCTACTGTGCGATACCGTGCTTTGCTACGGCCGACTGTGTAGCTCATTTTACAATACCTCCTTTACTAATGGTGCCATACCCTATTGCAACTTACTGTAGTATGAGCTACGATCACCACACTCTACCATCACCACATCCCTATACCATCACCACAACCTTATCGTCACCACACCCTACCATCACCACACTCTACCATCACCACATCCCTATACCATCACCACAACCTTATCGTCACCACACCCTACCATCACCACACCCTACCATCACCACAACCTACCATCACCACACCCTACCATCACCACACCCTACCATCCTCATATCACTTTATACGAATCCTACCCAATAATAGTGATATCCTACTCGCTATCCTACTCGCTATTCTACTCGCTATCCTACTCGCTATTCTACTCGCTATCCTACTCGCTATTCTACTCGCTATCCTACTCGCTATCAACTCCTTGCCTTTACTTCAATATTCCGTCTTATCCTTCACGCTGTCAACTTCATCTTAATTACCTAACTCTAACAAGGATATTACCTGTATACTATTAATTAGACACCTGATTGTAGTGCCTTCACCCCTTGTGTTTGTTTGTTTGTGTGGTTTTGTGTTGTGTGGGTGTATGTGATTTAATAGTGTGTGTATTCCGTTCTTAGGCATACATTGTTGTTGTAATTAGTGTTATTGTTGTTATTGCTGTTAGTATTGGTATTATTGTTTTTGTTATTTTGTTGTTGTTGATGATGGTATTATTATTACTATTACACATACAACCTAGGGGGGTGGTTGTGATGATGGTGGTAGTGGTGTTGGTAGTGATGATAGTAGCGGTGTTAATATTAAATGGTGGTAGTAGTAGTGATGATAGTGGTGATGTTGATATTAATTATGGTAATGGTGGTAGTGATGCTGCTGTTGGTGATTGTAGTGGTGATGATGATGATGATGATGGTGGTGGTGGTGGTAATGATAGTGGTTGAGAGAGTATTAAACCCCCCCACCTCCTGTTATACCTTGAGGTCGTTGCTCTCTACTGCTACTACTGCTGCTGTACGAGATTGACAAACAGATGACGCAGGAAGTGATTCGACAATTACACGCTACCAATTTTTTTTCGTGGCGAAT
Source organism: Homarus americanus (assembly GCF_018991925.1). Taxonomy (NCBI): domain Eukaryota; kingdom Metazoa; phylum Arthropoda; class Malacostraca; order Decapoda; family Nephropidae; genus Homarus; species Homarus americanus. The sequence continues at coordinate 492,735 of NW_024710935.1, read as the reverse complement.
TACATCCAGTTTTAACACGCTTGGCATCCATCCATCCTCCCCCTCCCCACCCCCACACACAGAACGTCCAGCTCTAAACGTTGACTCACAATGAACGGAGAATGCTAAACACTCCATATCAAGAGAATACAAAACCACGTTCTCAGGAGCTAGAAATAATTGTAAATGAATCACCTGTTTCCGCCACATCACAGGTGTTGGAGTGTTCAGAAATATCTAATATATTAATATATATTGTGGGGGATATACTCGTATTATACAGGTATAACATGTGTATATCGTATATTCTTAAACGAAGGAATATACTGTAAGCTACCCAAATATATCAAAGGATGTATAAGCAGTAGATTATACTAAATGACTTGAAGTATATTACTCTTGAATGCATTATTTGTGTTAACTCAGAAGGAACGAACGAAGGAAGGAATGAAGGAACGAAGGAAGGGGGACTTTCATAACCACTTTACTCTCTACTTTTCATAAATTACGGTCGAAAGAATTATTTAATCCTCGTAATAAAACACACCTGTCGAGACAACCTGATAAATAATTTGTCTATTAAAAAATAAAAGTAAAAGTAATGCAAAATATCTAACAGAGTAATTGTAAAAAAAAAAAAAGGTGTATTTTGGGACAGAATTCATTGGTCACTTTTATCAGAAAATTTGCCGTAATCTTCTTGAGGGTTGTGGAGGTAAGGAGGGTTGTGATTTTCATATCTATTTCTTTGCAGTATTCTTGGTGTTGTAGTGTTGTTGTGTTTGTTGTGGTGGTTGTTTTTTGTTGTTGTTGTTGTTGTTGTTTTTGTTGTCATTGTTGTTGTGGTTGTTTTTTTGTGTTTTTGTTGGTGGTAGAGTTGTTGTTGTGGTTATTTTTTTGTTTTTGTTGTTGTTTTCATTGTTATTGTTTTTGTTGTTGTTTTGTCTTTTTCATTTTGTTTACATAACTCATTTGTGTCTTAATTCCAAAATGATGATGACGTCAGAAGAAAATGATAAATGAATAAAAAAAATTAATAATATTCTCCACGATAAAAAAAAACAACTGTTGTGATCTTTAATAACAATAACAACAACATAGAGATATACACAAACACTCAATTATCTGAAGAAATATAATAAAATAGATAATATATTTTCATAACTATATTACCAACGTGAAATATATCTGCCAAAGTTCTCGTGAAGTTAAAATTAAAAAAAAAAATTAAATAAATCAGGTACAACAATACAGTATTATATGATTACAGACAACATTACATAATTTACTGTATCAAGGAATAGCAAGGGAGGAATATTTTTGTAATCTTTCCTAATTACTGACACTTAGAGGAAGACAAAAAAAGGCGATAATTACTCAATTTTTCTCTTTATATTTTACACTCACCAAATTGCATTGAAGTTTTTAGGACAATGTGTAAAAAAAAAATTATCAGTGGAGAACGTTAAGTAGACAGCTAGTGTTTGGGAGGGGGGGGGAGTATGTATGTGTGATGTGAGTTTGTGTGTGGGGGTCGTGAGTGTGTGTGTGGGCGAGTGTATGTTGGGGGTGTAAGGGAATGTGTATGTGTGTGTTTATATATGTACTCGTATGTATGTATGTATGGTATGTTTGTGTGCGGGGAAGTGGGGGTTGAAGCGGTGAAGGGGAAGAAGAGAGGGAATGAAGAAGGAAGGAAGGAACCAGGGAGGGAAGAAAGGAAGGAGGGAGAGAAGAAGGAAATAAAGGAAAAAGGAAGGGAGAGAGCAAGGAGGTATGCAGGTAAGAAATAGATCGAGAAGAGAAGGGGAGAAAGGAGGGAGTGAAGGAAGGAGGGACACAGGGAAGGAAGGAGGAACGGATGGAAGGAAGGAGGGACGGAGGGAAGGATGGAGGGCCGGAGGGAAGGAAGGAAATAATCTATTGAGGGTGAGAAGAAAGGAGAGAGAGAGAGAGAGAGAGAGACTAACTCACTCCTATCACCGCTTACGTCACTGGCCTCGTAAACAACCCTCACAGCAAGCAGTTCATCCGGTAATGTGCAGTTCTTTCTAATCACTCACGGCCACAGTCTCTTGTCAATGAGTTATGGAGCTTCCGACAACACAGGTGGTTAGATTACGCCTTTAGAATGTGCACACTCAGGGGTCATATGGTGTTGGGTGGTGAAATGGGAGGGGAGGTGGGAGAGAAGGTGGAAGGGGAGGTGGAAAGGGGAGGTGGGAAGGGTAGGGTAGGGAAGGAGAGGTTGGAAAAGAGGGAAAAGGGAGGTGGGGCAGAGGAGAAGGGAGGGAAAAGGGAGGTGAGAAAGGGAGGCGGGAAAAGAGGAGGGTTGAAGGTGGAAAAGGGAGGTGGGAAAGGGAGGTGGAAAGGGGAGGTGGAAAAGGGAGGTGGGAAGGGGAGGTGGAAGGGGAGGCGAAAGGGGAGGTGAGAGGGGAGGTGGAAGGGTAGGTGGAAAGGGGAGGTGGGAGAGAAAGTGGGAAGAGAGATTGGTATACGATGAATGAATTCCTTAAGTATAATGTCTTAACCTCGTGAGTATAATGACCTAACCCCAAAGTCTCATCGTACTCAAGTGGTTAAGTCATCGTACTCAAGTGGTTAAGTCATCGTACTCAAGTGGTTAAGTCATCGTACTCAAGTGGTTAAGTCATCGTACTCAAGGACTTAAATCTTGGTCCTGGAAGGGTTAAGTCATCGTATACTCAAGGCAATACATTAGGGTGCTGGAGGAGTTGACAGCTTAGTGAGTCTTATTATTAGTACTAGTATACCAATAGTCAAGAGAATTATAAACTGGACCGTAAATATCAGGTGAGTTATTAAGAAGCATTATATTGTCTTGGCACCTGTGTTTTGTACAATATATATTCCATAATAATTTAACTAAAGCCGTAAATTACTCTGAGGTATTGTGAATTACATCGTCAGACTTATAATGTAAATGATTCGTTATTAAAGGGTATTTTGGGTTTTTTTTTACAACTTTAAGACTGACACTAAATAATTAGCCTGAAAAGTCATGTTCTTGTTTTGCCATTGTACACAGGCTTCTCTTCTAAGGTAATTTAACTTAACCTAATCCATACTTAACCTAATCCATACTTAACCTAATCCATACTTAACCTAATCCATACTAGCCTTACCTTACCTAACGTGCTAGTGTACAAAATTATTAGTATTATATGAAAATATCAATAATAACAATAACAACAATTACCAATAACGAAATAAAATAACCCAATTAAATAAATAATAATTGCCATACCTCATTACCAAAACACCTACCGAATAATTCTTCATACAGTAGCAAGAAGCAACACACACACACACACACACACACCAAGGCGATAACCTCTTCATAACTACACACACACACACACACACACACACACACACACAAATTATATGTCTCTCCCTAGCCCCTGTACTACGTGTAATAAACAATAATTCCAGGGATTGTAACTCACTAACGCCATTACTTCGGAGTTAGTTGTATATTTTATCAGTTAGGTGAAGATTTCTATCAGTGTGTGTGTGTGTGTGTGTGTGTGTGTGTCCGCCAAAGAGGTTTTAGAGGTGAGTGTAATTTAGTGATTATTGTCTATAAACTTGTATATTTACAGGTGTATTACAAGCAGGTGGTGGCACGTAATGTTACCTGCGTGTATTTATGGTTACCTGGTAATAACAAGGTGGATCAGAGGAGTGTGTAGGATCACTTCAGACAGGTGGTAATTATGGCTAGATTTCGACTCCTAATTCGTGTGGGGATGTTTTTTTGTGTGTTCTAGTTGGTGTTTTGATAGTGTTTAGTGTGTGGATGGTGTGTGGATGGTGTGTGTGTGTGTGTGTGTGTGTGTGTGTGTGTGTGTGTGTGTAGATCCTTATGCTGGAATTAAGGATAAAATTTTAACGCCTCACACCACAATTTCTGTACACCAAAAATAATCACTCAATCTCTTCCTCCCTCTCTTCTTCTCTTCCTCCTCTTTCTCTCTCTTCCTCTTTATTTTCCTCCTCATTTTCCTCTTTCCTCTTCTTTCTATTCATCTTCCCTTCATCTGTATCTTTTTGTTCATCTCCTTCATGTCTTCCTCCTCCTTCTCTCCATTACTCCTCATCCTTCTCCTCATTACTCCTCACCCTCCCCTTCCATCTAATCCTTCTCTTCGTAATCCTTCCTTCCTTCCCTCACCATTCCCCCTCCCCTATCCTTCCTCCTCCTCCCTCCCTCACCATTTCTCATCCTCTTCCCCCCTTCCTCCTCCCTGTGTGTCGTAGAGGTGTCATCCCCCACAGTAGAGGAGAGCGTCTTGTACCCTGGAGCACCGATAGAGGAGGAGCATCTCTCACGCGACACCCAATCCCTTGATTTAAATATAATGGTGAATGGCGGGGTGAAGCACGGAGATGAGGTGGACCCACGTTCATACATCACACAAGAGACTCTTTTGTGTGTGTGTGTGTGTGTGTGTGTGTGTGTGTGTGTGTGTGTGTGTGTGTATTGATTAGTTTTAGGTGTATGCTTCATTTTATTTAGCATTCCTAGCGTGTGTGTGTGTGTGTGTGTGTGTCTGTGTGTGTGTTCATTAAAAGGATGATTAAAAGGAGGAATATTTAGTGAAGTATAAGAATAGAAAGAAAATAACTAATAAAATAAAATAATAAATACGGATAAATAAACGGAATTAGAATATAAGAGAAAGCAAAAAAAAAATAAAATAAAATAAATTAATAAACATAATAAGAAACGTGAGATAAATATGATGGGTGATTTAAATACGAATGGAAGCATAATTACTTAGACAGACAGACAGACAGACAAACCTTATAGACCGCTAGACACCACCATAATCACTAAGGGTCATAACGATTCTAAGATTTTTTTTTTTTTTTACATTCTCTCTTAATTCTTCTTGTTCTTCTTCCCCCTTTCTTCTTTTTTGCTTGTTGTCCTCCTTCCTTAAGACAATATTAGGTGGTCGAGGCCAAGGCGTTGTAGTTATTAGATGAAATAATTACCTACGTGCCATTCAAATTAAGGCATGAGAGACGAGAAGAAGAAAAGGTCGAAGAAAAAAGAGAGGGAGGGAGAGGGAGAGGGAGAGGGGGATGGAGGGAGGGAGGTGAGGAGGGCGGAGAGGGGGATGGAGGGAGGAGGTGAGAGGGACGGAGAGGGAGGGATGGAGGGGAGGGAGGTGAGAGGGGGGGAGAGGGTAGGAGGGAGAGGATGGAGGTGTTTTTGTGTAAACT
>NW_024710935.1:480000-485000 GCF_018991925.1 Homarus americanus | reverse complement strand
GGGGTAAGAGGCAGAGAAGGGAAGAAGGGAAGAAGGGAGGGAGGTAAGAGAATTGACGAGAATTGGGGTGGTGGTGTTCGCTTATCCAAAATGGCCCAGTTAATACTCTTATTCCACAACAGAGATGATAAATAGTACTCCAGGCTGGGGGTTGAGAAGCCTTCGTCGAGTCAGTGTTATTTTATCCGTAATATTAATGCCTTTGTATGGTAAGCTCCAGTGTGTTTTATTGGGGGTGAGTGTGTGTGTGAGTGAGTGAGTGTGTGTGTGAGAGTGAGTGAGTGTGTGAGTGAGTGTGTGAGTGAGTGTGTGAGTGAGTGAGTGTGTGTGTGGGAGGGAGGAGGGAGAGGAGGTGTGGGGAGGAGTGAGTGAGTGAGAGGAGGTGTGAGTGAGTGAGTGAGAGAGGAGGCACTCAGTGAGAGTGAGGCAGGGAGTGGGGAGGAGGAGTGAGTGAGTGAGAGGGGTGAGTGAGTGTGAGTGGGTGAGTGAGTGTGGAGGAGGAAAGGAGTGAGTGGGAGGAGGAGGAGGAGTGAGTGAGTGGAGTGAGTGAGTTAGCAGACTGAGCAGAAGCTGTTTGGAGTTAAGTGAAGGAGCAGGCAGTGGATGAGTAAGTAAGTGAGTGAGTGGAAATGGGTGAGTTTGAGTGAGTGAGTGAGTAAACGAGTGTAACTGGATGAGTTAAATGAGTGAGTCTTTACTGAACCATGAGAGTTATATATTCCAGCCTGAACCTAACCATACAGCATCCCATTTGTGAAGTTCGTCTCTGTTTGTTCTTCAGACGCATTAATTGCTTGTTCAGAATAAGACATAGAACAGATTGTGAAGTCCTCTATTATTTAACCAATGTCTTATTAATTGTTCTTTTGACTCATCAGATACAGTGAAGATATGATCAGAGGGGGGGGGGGGGGGGGGGAGGGGGTATTTTTGTTATGCCCCTCACTGTTGATGTGTTATAGATATTAATAGGTGTTTCGTGTGTTTGTCAGGAAGGCATTTGTCATTTTAGTCATGTTTGGGGAGAGAAGTCAATTTCTCTACTACGTTTGTGTTCTCGTTTGACTGTTGAAATGTATGATTATGTCCTGTTATACACACACACACACACACACACACACACACACACACACATACATACATACATATGTATATTATAACCCAGAAAGACAAAATGATATACATTGGTTGTATATCACGAGACAAACACAACAATGGATAATTTATTACAAACAGACAGAAAACAAACATTAAAAATGACTTATAGTTGACCGGGCCATTAAAAGCAAGCTGTTGGGGGGCAATCATTCAAATGCATATTCGAACAAGCACCGAATGGGCCAATAAAAAACAGGTTGTTTCAGAGAGGCGGATGTGTGCTTTGTGAAATATGACCACCGGAGTCGACCTTTATTCCTACTGTTGGGATAATTAAGGTTGGGTTGGATTAGGTTGGGTTGGGTTGGATTAAGTTGGGTTGGGTTGGTGTTGGATTAAGTTGGGTTGGGTTGGGTTGGGTTGGATTGGGTTGGATTAAGTTGGGTTGGTTTGGGTTGGATTAAGTTTGGTTGAGTTGGGTTGGGTTGGGTTTGGGTTAACTTCCCTGTGTTGTAAATATTTTAGTGTTATAGAAAAGAATTATACGTCTCCTACTTCTGTCTCTTGAGTTTTATTAAGAGATAATCTGATTAATTATATACATTTCATTGTATTTTTATGCCTATATATATATATATACATACATACACATTTATATAACGCCGGGATGATACATGATATAGGGCGTGGTCTAAAAGTATTAATATTTATATAGTGTCGGGTATATACAATAACTGCTTTGTGTATGACGTATGTCGCTATAATTCACCAGTAACGAAGAGTATTATTAACCAATTTATTATTCCGATATAATAACTCTCTTTAACAATTTAATATGAAAATTTAACTGTGAAATTGTGAAACCGGGAGGTAGTTGTGTGTGTGTGTGTGTGTGTGTGTGTGTGTGTGTATTGCTATGTAGGATGTATGTAGTAAATGGTTGACATATTATAAGTGTTCAATATCACAGGGTAGGAGGGAGGAAGGGAGGGAGAGAGAGAGAAATGGAGGAGGATGATAGAGGGAGAGACGGAAAAGGAGAGGAAGAGTGTGAAGAAGAAGGGAGGGGCGGGTCGGAACAGAGGGAGGAAGAGAGAGAAGAAGGGAGGAGTTAAACAGAGGAGAGGAGGGAGAGAGAGAGAAAAAAAGGAGGGGTGGAACAGAGGAAGGAGGGGAGAGAGGGGAGGAAGGAGAGAGGAAAGGAGGGAGGGAGGGAAGGACAGAGGGAAAGGAGAGAGGAGGGAAGGACAGAGAGAAAAGGAGAGAGGAGGGAAAGGGCAGAGAGAAAGGAGAGAGGGAGGGAAGGATGAGGGAAAGGAGAGAATGAGGGAAGGACAGAGGGAAAGGAGAGAGGGAGGGAAGGACAGAGGGAAAGGAGAGAGGGAGGGAAAGGAGAGAGGGAGTGAAGGAGAGAGGGAGGGAGTGAGGGAGGGATACTTTACTCGTCGTCTTGGGGTCTTAGCTAATATGACATGCAGATCACAGGGGAAATTCTACATAATATTAAAGTGCAACCATCGCATAGGCTTACAGGCCCAACCCGTAGATTACACCTGACACAAGGCTGGGAATTACCTCCTGGGAATTGGAATGTAGGAATGGGAACGAGGGGATGGGGTTAGGGGTGTGGTTAGGGCGAAAAGGGGGAACAGCCATGGGAGGGGGAGGGGGGGTTGTGGGAGGAGAGGGGAGGGGGTTTGTGGGGTGGGAGGAGAGGGGGAGGGGGGTGGTAGGGGAGGGGTGGTAGGGAGGAAGGGATATAGGGGCAGAAGGGGAGGAGATGTAGGGGAGGTCCTGGGATAGACAACCTAACCTAACCTAACCTAACCTAACCTAACCAGACTTGATATAATAACTATTCATTTATTAAGTCTCTCTCTCTCTCTCTCTCTCTCTCTCTCGTGTCTTATATTTCTCTATTATTTGTTTTTTTTATTGTCTCTTGTTCTTTTCCTTCGTTTCTCTTGTTTTCTTTTCTTCTATTTATTTTATTTTATCCCTATTTACCGTTTTTTCTATTTCGTTTGATTTTCTTTAGTTTTTTTTGTTATTGTTTTTTGTAATTTTTTTTATTCTCTCTTCGTCTTTTGCTTCTGACTTCATCTTCTTTTGTTTTCTTTCCTTCTTCTTTCTATACTTCTTCTTCCTCTTATTTTTCCTTCTTTTTCTTATTGTCTTCCTCCTCTTATTCTTCTTCCACTCCTTCTACTAGTCTTCTGCTTCTCACTCTCCCCTCCTTTCCCTTTCACTCTCCCCTCTTTTCCCTTTCACTCTCCCCTCTTCTTCTTCTCACTCTCCCCCTCTTTATCGCTCTCTCTCACTCGCCCCCTCTTCGTGTATGCAAATTAGCCAGGGAAGAAATGGGGCGAAAAAATTGGCGTTCAGTATCTCTTCTTTTTAATCAGCTCCTCTGTGGGTATAAAACTACAGGTGATGGAGGAGGAGGGGGAAGGAGGAGGAGGAAGGGGAAGGAGGAGGAAGAGGAAGGAGGAGGAGGAGGGATTGAGGGTGTGAGGAGGTGAAAGCATAGAAGTGAAAGTTGGAAAAAGAAAATTTAAGCAGGTTGGGATGGCTGGCAGGCAGGCAGGCAGGCAGGCAGGCAGGCAGGCAGGGAGGCAGGCAGGCAGGCAGGGAGGCAGTCAATAAAACAAGTAGACAGGAAGGAAGACGGATAAGGATGCAGTCGGGGGGAGGAGACAGAATCAGGTTGTTGACGCCTGGTTTGTTGTTCTCATCGCTGAGCTCGTCGTTTTTTTCCTTTAACACCATCATTATCTTCTTCTTCTTCTTCTTCTTCTTCTTCTTCTTCTTCTTCTTCTTCTTCTTCTTCTTCTTCTTCTTCTTCTTCTTCTTCTTCTTCTTCTTCTTCTTCTTCTTCTTCTTCTTCTTCTTCTTCTTCTTCTTCTTCTTCTTCTTCTTCTTCTTCTTCTTCTTCTTCTTCTTCTTCTTCTTCTTCTTCTTCTTCTTCTTCTTTATTTTCTTCTTCTTCTTCTTCTTCTTCTTCTTCTTCTTCTTCTTCTTCTTCTTCTTCTTCTTCTTCTTCCTTCTTCTTCTTCTTCTTCTTCTTCTTCTTCTTCTTCTTCTTCTTCTTCTTCTTCTTCTTCTTCTTCTTCTTCTTTATTTTCTTCTTCTTTATTTTCTTCTTCTTCTTCTTCTTCTTCTTCTTCTTCTTCTTCTTCTTCTTCTTCTTCTTCTTCTTCTTCTTCTTCTTCTTAAAAGTTTGTTTATCATTACCTTGACAGCTTTCCGCTAATTTACCTGTTTTACGGAGTTTACCTTAATACTCAAAGGTGTTTTTGTCATGTCGTCTTTGTCGTGTGTGGCGTGTGCTTGTGTTTGTCATGTTTTCTTTATTGTGTGTTTGTTGTGTGTGTTTGTCGTTTGTCGTAAGTGGCGTGGTTTTAGTGTGTGGCGGTAATAACAATAATAATAATGACAATACTACTGTTAATATTAATAACAATAATAAATAATGATCAATAATAATGGTAACAACAACAATATTAGAATTTTTTGGTAACTGGTAGTCTTATTAATCCGTCCGTCCGTCAGTCTGTTTTTCTCAAAGGTATATAATATCCATATGTATAAGTAGTTTGCATATTCGAAGCAAATATACATACACCTATTGCTTATACATATTCCTCTATGTATGCCTCTTCTAACTTCTCGGTTAACAAGCGTTGTAGTACAGAATTGTGTAGTAATATAAGTTCTTTACTAGTGTAATACATTATTAGTTCTTTATACCTTTAAAACACATATATATATACACATACATAGTACATATTTACTACATACATGTATACATACATATATACACATACAAACAGGATTTCGTAACAATGTAAAAAGATTTTGAAATTTGAAATAGCCATATGCAGGTATTTTTTCGCTTCTAG